>NW_010333810.1:38731-47841 GCF_000700745.2 Antrostomus carolinensis
ACCATTTACACCTAACAAACCCATAAGTGTTTGAGGAGTTCCTTGCTGGTTGTAAATGCTTCCCTTCTCTGTTGTTCCCAGTACCCATCACTCTTCAACCTCCAACCTCCTGCTTTGCTCTCTCACCATGCACCAGACCAGGCTACTGCTCCTTCACGTTGCAGAGGTGGCTGGCAGGAGAAGGGGTTCCTGAGAGTCCAGGAGAAATTCCCTGCTCCCAGTTCATGCCCCAATCACTTTGTGGAGGAGATGAATCATAGAATGTATTGGGTTGGAAGGAACCTTCAAAGGTCATCTAGTCCAACCCCCCTGCAAGAAATCCTATTTTATTCCTACATCCCAGGAGAAGCTGCTGCATCCCAACTAACCATACCAGAAGGGCATCTGACCAGCGCAGGCAGGGCAGGGGAGGCCTGGTAGGACAGACCGTGCCCAGCGCAGGCAGCGCTGCCAGCATCTATCAACCCCCATGGAACATCAGATGGAGCCATGGGATTTCACAGAACAGCAGGAGCCACAGCAGGCTGCCATGGAAACACAGGGAAACCAATTCCCAGCCACTGCCCTGAAGAATTAGAGAATCTCAGAAAAATAGGGTGGGACACTATTTTTTTATTTTTATCTTTTTAAACATAGATAAAACTGTTCATTTTCAGTAGCCTCATCCTGAGACAGCTAAGTTATTTTAGCTGAACTTTCCAGCTGTGCCAAACACGTGGCATGGAAAACATCAACTCAAAGATGACAGCGTGATAAAATGATAGAGCATTTTCCCCGTTGCTTATGACAGAAAACACAAGGTGATTCCAACTCTAAGCACAGGTACCTGCTCCACTTAAACAGTATGCCTCCACACAAAAAAAAAAGAAAAAGAAAAAGCTGTCTTTGCAGGCTTCGGTGACAAAGCATGAGGGCATCCCAGGGCATCTGAGGACACACATCAGTGAAGTTTTTTTTAGAGAGCTGAACTAGTTCATGAGTTTGAATACAAACAACAGCTCATTAAACAACACATATTTAGACTAAACTCTTGGCACATTACGACAAAAAAAGCTAAAGGATCACCAGAGGAAGAATTATGGCCTAAAAATCCTCATTGCTTTCAGAATTTATCTAACAGTGACTCTCCAGGGAAATTTTCACATTGTTTTTACAGCAAGAGTACACAGAAAATCTGTCTTCTCCTATTCTGGCATCTTTGCTGAAACGAGAAGCCAAATAATTTGTATGTTCACTGAGTGTTCCTATAGAATATATACAAATTATTCAGCAGCCTTTAGGAGGAGAAAGCAGAAGGGTCAAAATAACAAGAGGTTGGGAAAATGCCAGGAAGATCCTGCCCTGCTTTATTTTTTAGACTTGCATTTATAATAGGCATTTTACAAAAGGAGCATTTTAAAGTAAGATTATTTAATATCCCTAAAAGATGAGAATTTAAACAAACTAATTCAAACGTAACATTTACACTTAAGAGTTTTTTCCAAATAGTCAAAGTGCTGATTACCTGGGCAAAGTTCCTTTAATGGAAAATGGCCAGAACACAACTGATGGACCAGCTGAGAAAAACTTCCAAGTGGACTGACTGAAAGCCTTGTGCACTCAACAGCCTGGCCATTTTCCTCCAATTTTATGTCTCTGATTTAAAAAGTAAATAAAAAATAAGATACTAACACTTTTACAAACCTGGTCTTAACTAAGAAGAGAAGAAAAATCCTTAGACACATCCCATAAATTCACAACTGTAAAAATACAATGTGAGGTCTTCCCAGAATCTCTCTTTCTTACTACCTTCACATAACTTGGTTTATTTTAACTTCTGTTGTCAGGACAAGTGTTCACATTAAATAACTGTGAGTGCTGAGGTAGGAGAGAAGCTGAATCTAAAGGGGGAGGAGGTCAGGGATTCGCACCCCGCACACACAGGAGCATCCTCTTTTCTTGCAGTTCTTGGGAAGAACCAGAAGCACCATACACAGCTGGAGCACAGGGGTAGAGATAAATTTAGGAAGATAAAAGCACATGGGGCGTTTAGTTACCTCAGTTTTTATTATAGCAAACTGGAGATATAGGTCAACCCCCTGTCCTGGAGCCCTCAGTGCTTCGAGGGAGAGAAAACGTTACGAATTGCTCAGACAGCACTAACTATGCAAGTAATCCACAGAGCCCGCCAAGGAACACATGTGTTTCAGGCATAAATCGTCCAATCTATTCCTTTCTGAATTAACATCTGTCATCATGACACCATTCAAAATGACTGAAGACTGGATCATATTAACAACTACACATCTTGGACAAATATTTACTGTTCAGATTTTTTTTTTTTTTAAAGTTTAAAGAAAAAAAAATGCAGATAGCAAAATTCCTGGAGCTGTGAAAGGGGAGTCTCTTTTCAGCCACTGATAGAAAGCATATGATTTTATTTCCAAAATCAAATCAGTGTTTTTCCCCTCCTCTATGAGTCTTCACACCATACATGCATGAACTCACAGCATCCTGTGGTGTTGCAATGCTCTCTGAAGGGCTCTTCTGGGGCATTTTGTTATGCTGCAGGTTGCTCACCTCTGAGACTCCACGAAGCCTTCTCCCTCGGGATGCAGAAATAGATCTCGCTAATTGTGCCCCGGGAAGAGAAAATTTTGCTGTGACCCTTGAAAACAACTAGATGAAGCAAATAATTTACTTTCATGAAAAGTTATCAAGAGTATTACTGGCTTGCTGTCCTGCTCCTCATAGTCAACAAATGGGTCAAAGACAGTGAGGACAAGGGTTCCTGGAGTCACAGAACAGGATGGCAAGAAGGCAACACAAGAGTGCAGCTCTATCCTGGGTACTCCCAGCAAACAGAATTTTCCCAGATACTGAACTAAACCTGTATTTCTGAAAAGGATGTCAGCAGTCAGTGCTCACCTCTGCAAGCATGTCATTTCAGTATTATAAACACAAATTTCTACAAAATTACATCTTTCCAGGCTGACTTTTATCTAGTTTCAGCTCCTAGCCACCACAATGCTAATTCTTATCAGTAGTGCTCAAAAACACCAAGAGAGATCCTGCTGACAGTCCTCCTGGACATCCTGCCCAGGAGAGAGCAGTGCTTCCTCCATCAGCAATTTCTTCCAGTCCTTTACTCTCACACTGCTTGAGAGGGACTTTATCAAGTTATCCAGTCTTGACTTTAAGACTTCAAGAGCAAATTCATCAAGCCTGTAGGGCAAATATAGCAAAAATAATTATATTGATATAAATGTGCTGCCTTTTTTAGTCGTTTGCCTAGCTTCAGATATACTTCTGCCTACTAAATTAAAAAGTCTTCTGAGAATAAATGTTCCCTCTAGGTAGCTAGAGAGAGACTAGAACTAAATCTCCCCAAAATCTCATGCATAAGCTAAATAAATTGAACTCAAATCTCTTGGACTAAGGGAGGCTTTGCAGACTTCAAATGATTCTTGTAGCTCTTTACTGAAGTGTTAACACCAAACATCTTTATTCTACTAACACTTGCATGAATAGCTGATACCCTCTGGGCAAAGTCTCAGTTTCACTGCTGGCGATGTTCTCCAACTTCTTCCACGTGCTGGATTCACAAAGCATTGCTCCAGTGTGAAGAAACATCTGCTGCACACGTGGGCAATGCAATATCCTCAGCAGGCATGGGCTGCACTGGTGGTAAAGCCATGTACGACAAGATGGAAGAGACACCCACATGTCTGCATGTGAGGCCAGGTGGAGATGATGCCGTGCAAGCTCAGCACTTATCTGTTCATTTGGTCTGCCAGGTGCCCAATCATGTACGTATGGGCCAGTGAACATGCATGTCTTGGCCAGCATGCAACCACCAGGCAGTAGTGAGGGATAAAAGAGAGGATAGAGCATACTGGGTATTTATGAGGTGGAGGAAATCTGAGAGTATTGTGGTCCAAGAGGGAGGCATGAGGGAACAGGACATAAATCCACAGGCAATCGGGTAATTTCATTAGCTCTCCTGTTTATGGAATTGTGTGTTTCATTAAGAACAACATCAGATTTGGAATGAATTTCTTTACATTGCCTCAGATATTCCAAGCCTATCTTTGATCAATGCAGCTAACCAGTATAACCTGAGTTTACATGCACTATGACCTTGAAATGCACCTACCAGGATTTGCATAATATTGATGTCTAAATATTGCCTGAGCCTGCCAAGGAGGGAGAGTGCAACATGAGCACCTTCCCGATGCTTTTTCAAGACAGCTGCACTAGCTCTTCAGTTGGCCCTTGCTCATGTTGGCTTTTCAAAAGAAGAGATGTGGAAAAACTGCAACTCTTTAAATTATCCATCTCTTTTAACTGTGGTTGAGTCACGGATGAAGGAGAAAGGAGTGATTAAATACCTAGGGAAGGACAGCAACTGTCAGTTGGATGGCAGTAGACATCAGAAGAGACTAGGGGATGACAACTTTAGGAAGAAATTGTCTCAGGGTAAAGCAGGATGGTGAGGCAATCTCAGAAAGGATGGCCTACTAGGGCAATGATTCAGTCTCTTCAGAGCGTAAATTCTGCTTGGGTCTCTTCATTTGAGAACAATGTGAAGGAAAATGAACTAAATAAGAATAAAAATCTCATTGGAGCTCTCCGATTTTCATGTCACAGCTAGGATTACTGAGCCAGAAATGAAAATGATGCTGTCCTGGCAGACGTGGGATAAAGGTTCTTTAAAGACTACCAAAGCCTGGCATAAGTAAATGCTTCTTACCTTTTAACAGAAGTATAGTCCAAGGAAGACTTGAGTTAGGTAATAGTAAGCAAATCAAGGGACTAAAAAGGACAAAAACAATCATGGTGTGGGAATGACTGGAAGGGTAGGCACACCAATAGTTCTATTTGAATTTTAAGAAATTCAAATAAAGAAAAAACTGTCTAAAATTTGGGTAATCAATGTTATGCCTACAAATATAGATACTTTGCAAACTTTTGATACTTGGAATTTTTTCATTCAGAAAACAGTTTACATAGGGTTATTTTTTATTTTCTTCATATGTCCCAGAAGCTTAGGTGAATGTGGCTACAGACTTTCGGATACTGATGACTATCTAATCCAGGTGGACAAGTTTTATTGTCCAGCGTGCATCCATCTGATAATGTGAAATGCTATGAAGGCACATGGCGATGGCATCAGAGCAGCCCCTGTCACCAGCCAGTGCTTGACAGTGTAGTTACAGACACACCTGGGTGGGAACAGCTCTCAGCTATGTAGTGACCTGCCTAATCTTATTACACTGTTGCATGCAGGTATGTATAAAGGGCAAGCTCCAGCCTGCACCTTCCATACCAACAACCTTCCTCTGGGAATCTGGCCAGGAAGTCTCCCTCAAGGCCCATGTTGCAAACTGGGTCATTTGTCTACTGAGGTTCCTGTATGGTCCTCACCACGGTGCTGCCTGAAAGCTTGTTAAAAGCTGTACAATACAGAACTAAGGTCTTCTCCATCTTCTGGTCAGCAGGGACAAGATTTTGTATAGCATACCTATATATCTTCCAGCCTCTCTTCTAACTATGTCTGGAAAAAAAATGGCTTCTTCTGCATAGTCAGAGAGAGATCAAAACCTAAAAAAAAAAGTCAATGTTGTCCCAAGAATCATCCCAGAAAGACAAACTACCTCCCAGGTACTCTCTGTCAAAGGAATATGGAGTATTCTCCACAGAATACATCATGCAGACTCTCCCACCTCTTCTTCTCGGTTGGAGACTTGACAGGAGCCAGAAGAGCCTGCTTTGTGTTTTCACTTTATTACAAGGCATTTTCTCTGCTTTAACCTTTAGTAACAGTTCAGCTGCCTTGACTAAGGGACTGAACCATCCTGATGTGATAAGATATTCTCTGCTATCAATTCTTCCTAAAATCTCCCCATGCTCTGTGAGAGGAAATGGCCTTTTGCACGGTGTGCTAGGACCACAGGCCAGTCACCACTGAAAAGGCTTTCTTGCTCTTCCCCAGTGCAAGCCTCATCATGTCCTTTATGCACATTAGCTGTCTTACTCACCAGCCATGCCTTCCTGTATTATACTTTTGAAGGGATTAGTTATAAATTACTGTTTATATGAAAACTCAAATTCATGAAAGAAATGGGACAACCCTTAAGCTGACTTCCCAATTCAAAAGCTTCTTCTCATTTATGATGGAGCAGCAAGTCCAGCTTCTGTCCCTTTGACCTCAGTCCAAGGAGAGCAGAAGGACACAAGGCAATGGCTACCCAGGCATACCTCTAAGCAGATGGGCTAGAGCTTTGTATCAGGACAGGATCAGGCATCACAAATCTGTAACCAAGCTTTGCATTCAGAATACATTAAGACAACTAGTGGTGGATTTACAGCTCCACCAAAACCAGATGAGGATTCTTTCTCACAGTCCTTTAAAAACTGAAAGGACCAACTGTATACAAAATATTTTAAAGCAACAAACCCCTGGGAGGATGAAAGGGAAATAAAAAATTTGTAATCCAGAAGCAGACTCTGTAGTGAAACTGCCAGTGGCAATGGCCACTCCATTTGTCACCAAAGGCAAGTGACAGCACTGGAAAAAACAAGTTCTTCCTCTCTAGCCCAGATGCAGAAAAACCATGTGCTCAAGAGCTGGGCTGAAGTTCCAAACAAGCTGGAAATACATGCACATGGATGAAGATTTAGTTGGGGCTGGACAGCAAGAACAGATTCACAGCCTCTCGATTTTCCTCAAGTCGATAGGTGGAGCATGGTGGCTCCTCAAGTTGTTTTTTTTTTTCAGGGATGCAAAACAGCCCACATGCAAGGCTATTTCAGAATCCAAGGAATCCACAGTGAGGCTGGAACAGTCTGCCCTAGCAAACACACAGCGTGACAAGGCCATTAACTAATGGAAGAAGAGAAGCTCTAAACAAAAGCTCAGCAGACAGTGAGGGCTTTGGCAGCAGTTCTGCCTTGGCTCTAGCACAGTAACACAGGCTGATCAAGGCAGGAAGGTATTGTAACATACATTTTAGCAGGCCTAGAAGTAACCTGTTGACTTAAAGCAGAACTGTAGCTCCCATTAAAAATATCCACTGCTGCCACATCCATAAGATCTCCACAAGCAGCAGTCATGTGCTGAGACAGAAGAGGAGGGGTTATGTCATGCCTACTGCTGCAGTCTCAACATCTGCTGCAGGATGACTGCTTTTCAGATGGCATCACTGCCATGTGCAAGTCATCAGAGGCATGCCCCTGCAAGGGACAGACAACCGCACTGGGCCCCGCTGGCGGGCGGGTGCTCACTCGCTCCTGTAACTTTCACTACCAATGAGAGCTTCAAGGTGCCGCAGGCTCTTACTGCACAAGTGACTCCTCCTGGCAAAGGCTACAGAGATTCGTGCTGGAAGCATTTGTGGGCTCACTACTACATCAGAAGGAAACTCATGAGCTGCCAATTTCTAGTAAAACCTTTGCCCTCACTTGGCTGCTTTACCACCATGTGCCAGACATTCAGGGAAGTGAGCCCTAGCAAGCAAGAGAGCTCCTTCTGATTCACTAATGACAGGCAAAAAGCCACCCTGGAATCAACCTCAGTGTCAGGCTGCGTGCCCTGTTTGTTTCAGGAAGCATCTACTCTCCATGCAATAGAGAAACCTTCAGCTTTTGAGCAATATTTTAATAGAGAAGAGCAGTATATGGCCAAACTTCCTTCTCCCGATAATTCCTCTGGTACTTTGGGTATTCAGGAAGAACTTCTGTCACTGAGAGACCCAGAGTGAGGCAGGATGGTACAACAGTGGGAAGCAGGCAGGGTGGATCATAGTACGTATGGGTAATGTCTCTTGGCAAAAAGAACAGTCCAGGAGAGAGTGTAGCTTTTCTGAGTGCCTGTCCATGAGTAATCCACCTCTGGGGACAAACTAGCAGCAGCCATTTCATCAGAGGAGGGGTGCCTGGAAGTGTCAGTGGCTCTTGCAGCAATGACTGCAAGTCAACACTGCCAGACCAGTCACTGCAGATGCACGAACGACTCACATCTGTGACCCTTCTGCAATAATCATGGGTGCACACGACTGCAGGCTGTGGGACTCCAACCCACTTCCTTTCCACTTGTACACTGACATATTAGGTCAGCACAGTGCCATCCTCCCCTCTGCTAACCCTGTCACCTTTCTCCATCCCACACTCCTTTTCCTCCGTTCACTTACAAGTACAATTATTTTCTCCTTTATTCTAATGCTTGTCAAATGAGTGAAATCAGATTACCAGGGCTTCAGTCACTCAGATTCACCCACCTTTCTCCTTCCTAAAGACATGTCTACACTCTCCAGTGATACAGTACTGCCCTAACTTGCTACAAGACTTGTGATTTTGAGTGCCAGCTCACCCAGAACTCTGTGATAGGGACTGCCTTTGTCTTGCTGCTGATGGTGAATATTTAGCCAAACCTGTCTGTTTTCTAGATTCATCTTTTCTCTCAAGTTTTTATTTGCTTCCAGATATTTCTCCTTTAGTGTGAAATAAAAAACAGATGAGATTTTACTTTTTCTTTGGTCCATATTCCATTGCTCCTCTTTCTGGATATAGTGCCTCCCATGGCACTGAGGCATGATGCAGATCTCTGGAAGGTTGTTGCACCGGACTGTATGCAATATATTAAATCCTCTGCCTCACCATTCTGCTGCTGCTTCTGCACCACACTGATTCTTTTTCCTTATAACATCTCCTGAAAACCCTCCTCTCTACAAAGCATTTATCCCTTCTTCAGTATGCAAGTGCTGCCAAAAGACTAACATAACACAGAGCAAATCCCTCTCAGCTGCGGGGAGAATAAGCTTAGCTGACCACTGACCCCAACAATAACTAGCCCTTCGCCTTTCATTTACTCTTTCTCAGATGAACTCCCTTTGATTTCACTTACATGAGAGAGGATTAAGCAAGGATCCTAGTACCTGGCCCAGAATCTCTGGTCAAGCAGGTCCAAGCAGCTCCAGGTCTGGTGCCTGAAGGATTTAAGAAAGTCTCATATCCCACCTGTGACTGTACCATGGACACATGCGGTTGCCATCAACATTCAGGGGCAAAGGAAACATCAGAGGGCAGAATTTGGCCCATTTTTGGAGGAACATGTCCACTTACACAGCAGT
>NW_010333810.1:47888-73990 GCF_000700745.2 Antrostomus carolinensis
CTCCTGACTGTATCCATTTTTTCTGCAGTGAGGATGAAGTCTCGCAGAGGGACGGGCCTAATGTCAGATAAGGAATAAGCAACAGTGGCCTAGAGAGCTCCTAGGTGAAGCAAGTGCCTCTAGATGCACCCATGAAAGGAAGAAACTCCCTTCTCTCTGGAAAAATCAGCTGAGAGAGAAACAGAAACTCTCCACAGGGAGCACTGGGCAGGCATTTGTCATTTTGAACTTACCACACACTGATAAAAATACTAACACTCACTACTAGAACAAACAGACACCTACATCCTATTCCCATAGCACTGTTAGTTCTCCATTGGGTCATTTCTTCTAGCTAAGAGACAGCACTTTTTGCATCGGTTTTCACTAGAAGAAGCAGCTGTGCTGGCCACCTGCTTGCAGCTAAAGCCAGTGACAGCAAGATCTCAGCCTCAAATAGAGAGAGAGCAGAATAGAGAGGACAAGACACACGTTTTCCAGTCACCTGGACTGCATCCTAAAATATTCAATGAACTGGCTCAGCAGCCTCAAAAACCAGCAGCGATTCCCTTTGGGAACCTGTGTAGAACAGGTAGGGTGTCAAAGGACTGAAACATGGACAAAAGTAGCGCATAGCCTTCAGAAGGCAAAAAATACTTGATTATCAGAATCACAAGATTAATTATTTGTAAGCACCTGAAAAAAGTAACAAAGACTGAGTAGCAATCCAGGTGGATTTGTCAAGAGTGAATCACTATTGAGAAAATAAAAAAGTATTTCTTTATACAGGGAAAAAAGTATCGTAGGGAAGAAACAAGACAAGGACTGGAATTCAATAAGGCTTCTGACATATCACTTCCACAAACTTGCCAAAAAATGTTATTAACAATACTACTGTGATACAAGTTCAGAAGTGGCCAAAAAACTATCTTAGTAGGCTCACAGTATAAATGGTAGGATGTTATTACTTTGAGGTCTGCCTAAGAAACAACTTTGTTTAGTGTTTCATTATCAATCTGGATGATGGAGTAAAAAGTATGTATATTAAATTGCAGAGGACATGAATCTGGAAAGAAAGGCAGATATGCTGGAAAGCTCTGCCAAAGGAACTCAGCAAACTGGAGAAGTGTTCTGGGAGAAAGAATCAGTATGGACAAGTGCACGGTGCTGCGCTTTGGCAGGAAGAGCCAATGGCACAAGCACAGGGTGTGGAGCTGGGGAGGTAGCTGCTCTTCAGCTCTGACTGAGGCCTGGAGTCTCCAGGAACTGGACACTCACCTCCAGTCCCATGCCATTGTGGAAAAGGCAGTCAAAACAGCAGGCACATAGAGAAAGAGAACTGCGAGGCTAGTGAAGTGGCTGTTTGCTCCTCTCTATTTGCTGTACTCTGTACATTTTTGGGTACTGCTTTTTGAGAAAAAGAGAAATGCACTGCAGGCATTTAAAAAAACCCCAAACAACAGGAACTAAGAGATCTGGAAAACATCACCTACAAGAACTGAAAAAAAATTGAGTATTTATTCCAAAGAAATAAAGGATAAAGAGCCAATCATAAGAACATGAAAGTAACACACAATGCAAGAAGCTCAAGTTCTTCCTGCTCTCTGCCAAACTGGGCACCGAAGCACTCAGTTAAGATTACTGCAATTGCTCTTCCCAGTCTTCTAGCAAGTTCTAATGAACTATTCACTGCATCTTTGCAGGAGCAGGGGATGCCACACTAGAGTCTAGTGATGACTGTGTGACTGCAAGCATCAGGTGGAAATTCAATTTAGTTTGAAACAAACCATCTATCCTTTGAACCTCAAGCTGAACACTAGGAGTGTCTACAACTGCATTCAGGTTGCAGGGCACTGACACTGCCAGGGCTTTCTCTTGCCCAGAGTGAAGAACAATAGCATGACATAAACAACAAAAAATTACTTCTGACTCAATTCTTCATGTTATGAAAGCCCACTTGTGCTTGCCTAGAGGCTGATAGGTAACTTCATCTGTCCCTAGTGCCAGGGAAATAACTGCAAGTTGGTGCCAGTGTGAGACAAGAGCAAAGTATGAGCCCTTAAGGCCATCTATGTAACAACCGTATACAATTATACTCCCAGACTTGCATTCTGTATATGGTGAGCTGCCAACCTCCCCTCTCTGACTCTAAACAGACAATATAACATCCCATCCTCTTACCATTAATCCGTTTGTCTGGTTATTTGTTGAAAAATCATTAAAGAACATTTGAAAACAGATATATAAGATCCATAAAACAAGAACTATACTGAAATAGAGGGCATTTATTCTGGATTTCATGACAACAGATAAGGACAGACAATTGAATGAGAAGTCACTGATTACAACCTGATTCCATTTAGGATGGGTGAATTACAGAGCACAATCCTGACTACTAACAGGTTCATGGTACTTCAGAAGGGCACTAATGCAACTGATTGGGACAAACTATTTACATGGGAAAAGTGGTGTATTCACCATTTCAGTGTTTTAAAATTAGACTTGATAATGTTCCTCTGGGCGATTCTTTAGCCAAACACAAATAATGAATCTCAGTACAGCAATAACTGAGCAAAATATAATGGCTTGTGCTATTCAGGTCACATTAAGTCTGTGGATTGTAGTCTTTTCAACAAGGGCTGCTGCTGTCTCCTCCTCCCCTCCTGTGCCATCACATCCTTGTCCCCAAACTCCCATTTCTTCCCCTTGCCGTTGCTCTTTTCCTTCCTTTGCTCTTAAATCCTAACAGTCCATAAAATCCATGGAAAAGCTGGTCCTTTTATATACTCTTTAAAATAAATAAAGATTAAATTCATTGTTCATAGTACACACTAACAAAATCTTGAATAGAAAGCCTTATCTGTGATGCAAGGTCAGGTTACAGGGAGATGCCTTTGTAAAACATACTTAATTAAAGCTGAAGTCCATGGAGGTAAAAAAAGCCTTCACTTAAATGCAGCAGGACACAGAAGAACTCTCCTCAGACCGAAATGTGGCAAATATGACTGTAATATCATGTCTGCCCACCATTTCTCATTTAGTGATCTTCACAATGTTACTTGGCAGTGTTCTTACCACTTTCTCCTTGTAAACAATGTATTTCAGCCACTTGAAATCCTGCCATTTGAATCCTGCCAGAACAAACAGGGAATCCTTCTCATACTGCTCCATTTTCTGGATTGCACCTTCAGGATACGTGATCCGGAGAGTTGTCTTGCCACCCACATCTTTTTCAAAGCCCTTCACTGGAGCAGAGTTCAGCCTGCAGGGCAACCAGAGAAGACACTGTCATGGATTCCCACTTACACTCATGCATGTTGATGATACAGCAATCACTGCCGGGCAAGAGCTCCCTGTACGCAGCTGTTAGAGCAGCAAATGTTAACTCTTGCAGTTCTTAATCACAAATATTTATGAAGCTTTATACCAAGTGACAACAGTTTAATTAAAAGCTACTGAAATGATTTCATGGAATATAATGCAAACCATTTCTGCATGTCCACTCTTGATATTTAAATTGGGTTGGAAGCTTTGGAAAAGGAAACTGAAAAATATTGTCCTTGCATATTTAGAGTTACAAGCTAAGCATTAATATTTTAACATGCCATCACTCCCGGGTTATCTTACTTGAATTCTGTGAGGCTGGCAGAAATAGAGGATGGCAGCTTAAGCGGACTGAAACTTGTCTCATGGTACTACCCCAGTCCAGAGCTTACACTGCTCATTTTACTTGCAGGGAGATTGTTTAGGGAACTAAACCAGCTAATAATTTTCAAAAAAAACAAAGGAACAATATCCACCTGGTTTAATTCCCCAAACTGGCCCATCCAGAAGGCGAGCTGCCCTGCAATGCCAGCTCAAAGGAACAGGTTGGGCTGCACAGCTGGGGTAGGGCTCAGCACCACTGCGGTCTCACTGCTTCAGAGGAGTTTCTGCTGTGGAAGTGCATCCCACTCTGAAAACATCCAAGCAGACACACAGCTTTGCTCTTGGGCACACTGATCTAAGGGAATGCTATGTGTTTAGCTGTGCTTTTGTTAAAATATGCTTCAGGAACAAAGTTTTTCCCGTCAAAAACCAAACTGCTCTGGTGTCAACAGCAATGATGACTTTCATGACATTAAAGTTATTCAGAACTTCTATTCAAAACTAGAAACCCAAAGCTGAGGAAATTTTAAGTAACTTGGAATACAAATCTTGCTGACATCAAACAGCAGCCCCTGATGGAACAGCATTGCCGGCTTGAATTATTGCAACCTTCTTGACTTGGGGTAGTTCAATATACTGGAAAATGCCTATGGACTGCAAATTTTTAAATGTAGGAATGTTAATGAGGATCTGGATTTGTCTTTTTCAGCCCGGGTAAGCATTTTAGGTGGGAAACCTTTTAGTAGAAGAAAATTTGTGTATAAAATCTGAAATTCTATTCAGAATTAAGGATTATAAATTCCTATGTATTTTTAGTAAAAATACTTTATCATTAGGAATAAAATACTAAAAAGAAAACAACTTAGGAATCGCCACCACCACAATTTATACAGGAGATTAAGCCTTTTTTCATGGTTTATAAACCCTCACTTTGTACCTTGACTTTGAGGTGTCTAGACCTGACTGCCTGCAAAAACAGTGCTCCCAGCCAGCCTGCTCCCTTGCTTTTTCCTCTGTTGCTGATAGCACATTCACACATCACTCACTTTTGCTATGGACGTTATTCCCATTTTCCTGGAAGTGTTCAAGGCCAGGCTGAATGAGGATTTGAGCAACCTGGTCTAGTGGAAGATGTCCAAGCTCATGGCAGGGGAGTTGGAACTACCTGATCTTTAAGGTCCCTGCCAACCCAAACCAGTCTATGATTCTATGATTTAAACTTCATGGTGTTGTGTCTCTTTGGGGTAGATGACCCTACATAATGTAAAAGCATGTGGCTCTATAGATAACAGAGAAAAATATAATCAAATACTATGTAAAGAAAGTTAGTTATACATATTTTCACCTGTCTTCTTGAAGTTGAGGGGAAGGTTAGCCTCTGCAGTCATTTCAAATGTCAATGTATAGCATTTTGGCAGGGTTTTCCCCACCCCCAGCTGCTGGGTTCGCTGTTTTGCTGCGTACCTTGTTAAGGCTCCCAAAATGTGGGACCCCTGCTTTGTATCTAGACAGGAAACAAAACAAACCATTTCCCCAAGTAAAATGAACTCAGGTCTCCAGCAAAGCATGTGAGTTGCTGACAGAGTCTTAGTGATGTAAGGAGCCAGCACTGTCAGCCCCACAGTCAGTGCCCCAGGGGCAGCGCAGGCAATGGAGCAGGAAATGTTCTGGCAGCCACAACCTGTGCTCACAAAGGTGCACACTACACAGCTTTAACCTTTCTCAGGCGGTTACAAACACAGCTAAATCTTAGAAAACCTCAGTTAGGTTGCCAGGCCTCCTCATAGACAGGCAGTTTTCTCCATGAGAAGTTTCAGAGTGATTTTCTGTCCGTGTCTGGTAATGACATAGGGAGCTTAGAGACACTAACTCCTAATCTTGGCACCATGAAGAACCTCTCAAACATGACTAAAATATCATCATCAGGTGAATCCCTATCTCATTCTAACCACAGATTTCTGGATACACACTTGCTTTTCCCCTGTCTGCAATCTATTCTAAGGAAGCATTTCAGAGCACTGATGACTGACTGCTGCAAGAAGCCCCTGCCAGGTAAACAGTGTGACAGCTGGGAATAATGCCTGCATTGAAATCTGATAATATCCTGTTAAAGAAAAACAGTAACTAACTCATTCTAAGCTGTTTTAGAACTGTCAAAGCTTGACCTGACTCTTTTCACCACAAGATCAAAATTTCTTGCTGCAATTAACGATCCTCACATGGCAACATGAGGCATCAAAAGACTCCACATAGTGTTGGATCACTCTTTTGTCCACAAATGTCCCACATTTTTCCCTTTAAAATTCACATCCTAGGTCCTAAATCCTATCCTTCAAAGGAGTTTTGCAACCATTGAAAAAGGATGCTGTAACACAAGGGACTTCCCCAGCTCTCTGGGTGAGTCTGCTCTCACCTCCTCAGTCCCACATCCAAGCACCTGGCTTCATTTAACCTTTAGAGTTGACTTTTCTCTCCTTTATCCATCCCACAAACAGCACAGGTGCTTAGCTGCCCTCTTATCCTCTCAGCTTGCAAACTGACAAAGATTTACTGATGTGGAGATTCGGCAATTAAAGAGTAGACTTTCTGATGTAAATCTTAGTGGGTGGCTTAGTCCAGATGGATTGAAACTGTTCTCTTGCTACTTTTTGAACAGTCTGAGCCCAAGAAAAGGCTATAACTGAATTTTAATTCAGCTCAAATAACTGCAAGTCACCAGACTATGACGAGTAGTAAGAGCTCTTTGCTAACAACTGATAGTGGGACAAACTAGGAGAAGGGCTGTAAAAGTTTCATCCTGTTCTGAACAGTCATCCCTGTGTCCAGAGCAGTGCTGGGGAAGCAGGGAACCATTCACAGGAACAAAGGACTGAAAGGGATCTTCTTGGTCTTTTTGCCCAGGGTTAGAGGGTATTTATTACTCTGTGTATGTTCTATTCTTTCCTTATGTGCCCATTACTAGCACATGGGAGAGAAAGCAGACCATGCTAAATGATATCTTCAGTGTGCCTTAAATTCTTTTACTAATCCCTTTCTTTCTTTCACCTTAGCTAAGAATTTGCTGTTTACCACCATATCTCATGGTTGACTAAAGTTCAGAAAGATGGTATCAGTTAC
The DNA here is from genome assembly GCF_000700745.2 of Antrostomus carolinensis. Taxonomy (NCBI): domain Eukaryota; kingdom Metazoa; phylum Chordata; class Aves; order Caprimulgiformes; family Caprimulgidae; genus Antrostomus; species Antrostomus carolinensis. Next base: position 54,633 of record NW_010333810.1, read on the forward strand.
ATTCCCTTTAATATGAAATCAGTTACCTTACTATGGAAAAAAATACTAACTAAGACTATATTAAACCATTTTTAATAAACTTACACTGTGGTTTATGCCACTTTTCCTATTTACCACTGTCATATTTTGTTACTCATGATTCAGAACCTGCTACAAAGCTCTGCATTTTTTTCAAGTCAGACTAATGGGTCTGTAGCTCCCTAGAGTGGGACCCCCTCCCTCCTACACACACACTCAATCTCTCACTCTCCATTAGTACAGGTATTATGTTTGTCCATCTCCAGTCACCCAGAACACCTCCCTGACTTGACAGATTTATTGCTAAGAGTTATGACTAGACCTGTGATTTCATATATCAGCACATTTTTCAAGCATTCTGAGATGGCGATGATCCAGGTCCTCAGCAAAAGCCCAAAGTCCTAACTGACTGTGGTCCTTTCCACTCCTATGCCACTCTGCTGCTCCCTTATTCACAGTGAGACAGAAGCAAACTATTCACAGTTTCTAGGGTGCACCTACAGGTGTTTAATCATTATTGGGTCCTCACTCATGGAGGCTTACTGCTTCCTAAGAGTCTATGCTGCACCATGCTTTGCTCCTCCTGTCCTGTGAAGTGCAGGTCCTGGGGAATGCTACACATTTATGACCAATAATACTTCCCTGAGCTACCTAGGGGATATATCTGGGAGCAGGTCTAACAGTACATTTTACTGTCTCACCACCTAAGGGAATCACAAAAGCAGCAGCTTTTAGAATGGAGCTATGGAGGCTCTAGTGGGATCATAGGAGAGACCACATTCCCAAACATCTGTGGAAAATGGAATGCTTGAGGAGTGCCTTTACCCTTTGATGTGATCACCATTTATATGCCCCCCCCGTATTAGTTAATGCTTCCATACAAATGGATATTGCCACTAGTGCAGGTTTAACAATTGCCTGCATAGCATGTGAACTGATACAGAAACTGAATATATGACAAGAAAACTGTGATGCCAAAGACTCACCTGACAACAACATCAAAGTCATCAATTTTTAACCCCAATGACTTATTTGCAAGTACTCCACCATTTCCCACAATAATACATCGCCGGCAGCTGAGACTGTGGAAGAAACAGAGGAAAGAGGTGATTTTTGTAACATAACTTCAAACACACCGAGCTGCACATATTTAGTTTGCACCTGAGAACTACAGGAAACCTTTTGGAATATTAAGAATTAAGGGGAGGACAGAGATACACTTGATGCCCAGCTCACCCCATCTTGCCCAGGCATTACACACGATAAACTGCTTTCAATACCTCACACCACGTGTGGCCCTAATGAGAGGAGCTGTCAGGACAAGCAGCTCCTCTTCCCCAACACCCCTGATATGATGGGCTCAAATCAAACCCATCTGTTTACTTAAACCTTCTCATTATTCATTTAGCACTGAAATAACAATAAACCAAAGGCTTAGTGAGGAAGTCCTCTCTTAAAGAAATTTTCTGAGTACTGGCAGATCTTGCCGGGTTATCTGGGGTGTGCTCACCTTGCTGAGTGCAAAATTGCTGCAGTTATCATGAGACCTCAAGAGACAGAAAAACACTAAATGGATAGAAAAAGGACTCCCCAACACTCCTGTCCAGTAGGAAACATATATGGAAACACAATGGGTGAGGAAAGGGAAGGAAAATAACCTTAATTAACAAACAAACAGGAAAGAGAAGGAAGAGAATCGTTTCTCGTGGAACTGCGAGTCACGAGAACTCTCTGCAGCAGATGTTAAAAAGTGGTTCGTTTTGAAGACGGAGAGAGGACTTCTTTCCAGCCATCTAATCCCAAATGCAGCTGGCTGTTCTGGCAATGTGCCTCCATCTCTGGTAGTTCACTGAAGGAATACGTGTCTGCAGAGCCTTTTTTGGAAAGGGTCCAAGGCAATCAGTTGTTTGGAGCAGATCTCTGGGTTAGGCGGCCTTCCTAGTCCCAGGCACAGTCGACTGGTCTCTTCTAGGCTGTCCTCACTGTGATCAGTCTAAAGAGCCAGTGTGAGGAAAGCTCTGCTTCTGTGGGGTCCACCTTTGCAGAGGGGGCTGGAGCGCACTAAAGACTCAGTTAAACCACTGAGGGTTACCTTGCTGACAGAGCCATTAGCTGGAGATATGCACAGAATTAACAGCACCAAGAAACACTCAGGAACAGCTTCTCCAGACCAGATAAAGTTTCACTGCAGATCCCAGCTTTATCAAAAGAAAAAACCTCCTCAAGAAGATGGACCTATTAGCCCAGTGCTCATGTCCCTAAGGGCCAAAGAAGTGTGGATGTTTGTGTTAATCAAATCATAACAGAGAAAGAACTTCATAGACAATGGCACAGAAAAAAAATACAGTTCTGGTGACAAGGAGAAAGCAGAGGCAAGATCTGGCATAGGCAGTATGTGTCAAGGAGGGAAGGCAAAGAGTCATCCCCAAGCATACCCAACTGAGTGACAAAGACGGTAACAGCTTTGTCAAAATCTTTAAGGAAAAGGTGCTGCAGGAAGAAAAAAAGACATAATTCAATTCTGGCCAAGCGAAATTTCAGATGAAAATACGCTCTTTTGATGATTATGGTAAGAAAGTTTGACCTCCTAAACAACAGATTGCTGGGTGAAACACTAATTTCTCTACCTAGTTGTGTCTGAGCTCCGATTTTTCTTAATTTTATGTTTTGAAGACGAATACTATGATGAAATCCAAAGGCTGCAAGCTATAGACACTCCCCTCTGTCCCTTTCCCACTTACTGTTAGAATGCCAGCTCTTACTAGTTTTGAATACAGATGTGTTTATTTCAGCCTCAAATCACTTAATCGCATTCTTCCCTTTTCTGCTAAATTAAAGCACCATCTACTGTCAGCGGGCCCTTCCACATTTGCATGTGAACCACCTACTAACAAACCACTGTGTATAAACATCTGCTTTCAGGTGGATAATCAGTCATTGGTCAGGTTGGTGAACACGAGCCCCTACACGTGAGATAAAAGAACAAGTTCCACCAGCCAAAGCTGTTTCAGCAGCCTCTCTTCATGGTCTTGTTCCCACACAGTACTTGTAGACTGGTCAAAGCCCATTCTTAATTTTCTCTTGACCATACAAACTGGAGCAAGCTCATCACATCCCTTACGGTATGGCAGTTCTCCTAGACCTTGAGCCATACTTGCCATACCTCTCTGAACCATTTTAAACTTCTCCCCAGATCTCTGAAGCACCGACTCTGGAAGAACACCATACAGAGTTAATGCTGCTCAAGGCAGGGTCTCTTTTACACAGAGATTTTACAAACATCGTTCCAATGCTCTTTTTATAGTCACTGGTTTGCAGAATATAATCCTCATCTTGAAAGCATGATCTGTGTTGTCATCTCTGGGATTCCCGACTTTTGATTTGGATCCAGTAAAGGACTGTTTTGAGAAGAGCCCTGTGAAAAGGTCTAGACTGATCTGGCCCTCCTGCTCCTTACTGCTCCAGTCTTTGGCTCTGGCAAATTTTCCCAGTGTAATTTTACATTTTCTCCAAATTGGTGTTAACCACTGCAAACACCTGCCAGCAGGATTACACTAGAAGTGTCACTAAGGGATTAATTCTCAACCTTGACAGTAACTTTTAAAGCTGTGTGACATATCCCACTCCTAAAAAGGATTTGTCTACAGCGGTGTCATAGAATCAGAATATAATGGACTGAGAGAAATAACTAATGCCCATCTTTAAAAGGTTACCTTTATCAATCAAGCCTCTAGTTCATCTAAAAAATATATCCTCCACATGACAAAAATTTAATTTCTACAAAACCCAAGACAACTCACATCAGTTATGCTGCCATCCTAGCTCTATCCCAGATCCAACTTTCCAGGATTCTTCCTGCAAAACAGAGCTAATCAACTTACAGCTGCCTCTCTGACATCTCCCGTATTTCTCCAGGAATGGCACAACATCCGCTGTTCTATCCAGCATCCCAAGAAGGGTGAAAAAGCAAACAGTAATAACAAAAAGAACTCTTTAAATACTCTTTAATGCTTACTGATTTAAAAAGATATATTATTGTCATTTAACATCCTCACAGTTACTAGTAAAATATAGAAAGTATTTCGTTGTTGCTGTTAAATGGGACACCATCATTCTCTTTATCCAAAAGAAAAGAAACAAATACCTTATCATAACTGATAAGTTAATCACCTTTGCCAACCTTCATATCTGAACCAATCTTTTACCCTGGTGCTTCTGACATATTTAAAAGCATCCTCCCTTTTCCTTAAGTCCACAGATCAGATTTTTCGTTACTATCTTATTAATGATAAGGGCTAATTTTTGATCTTCTAGTGACTTTCTCAAATTTCCTTCAAAATACTCTGCCCACTCTCATCATAAAGCCAGCAGTCAGTCTGTCACACACTCAGAAGGCAGCGCTCAGGTGCAGATTGCTCTCTTCAGGTGCACATGATGAAAATATGGCAAGTCTTGAACTCTGCCTGGGTTCTGCACATCAGGCACGTACATCAAGTCTGAGCAGCCCGGACTTTTGATCAAGACAGGCAGAAAGGTGAGTTGGCTTGGTCTCACCAGTGTTGGCAGTCACACTGTGGGACAGTGAGAAGACTGCAGGGCTGCTCTGATGGCCCTGTGAAAGGGAAGCGTTTGGCAGGGATGTCAGGCACCTCCCCTCACATCCTGACCAGAAGTTTGGACACTTGGCACCTTCACAGCCAGCACTGACTGATGGCGCCTGAGCATGGGAAACCTGCAAGTCACTGTGGCCTCCAGGCAAGTTTCTGGCTGAAGAAACACACTGTGCAGGCAGCATCAGTTACAGCTCAATTGTTTCTCCACAAAGAGGTTTGCAAACACCTCTTTGTTTGTTTACATAGTATGTCAAAGCTGTATTTCTTTACCAGAAGAGCTCAAGGCCTGAACACATTGGACACAGCCCAGGTTCCAGTTTGCTACCAGGGTGGTATGAAGGAGGGTCACAGACTTTCCACACCAGACTTTCCCTAAAGCCCTAAAATGCAAGCTGCAGCCAGATGTACAGCCTCCTGACACAGATACTCAGAGGTTGAGTTCATCTACATCAAAACTGTGATTCACACAGATTTTCTTGAACAATATAGCACTGTAAACACATGTATGCATTGTAGCAACTGCTACTTCCTCTTATCAAAGAGCTTTAGGGATTTGTCAGGGGAAAAAACCACAAAGCCTTCCTTCATGCAAGTTTGGAACTAAAGGCTTTGAGGAAAGATGTAACAGAATAATTAAAAAATACATCTTTAGGGTAACTAGTGCTTACGGAAGCTCAGTATATTCTGGTTTGATCTGGCTGCTGCTACTTAAACTGGTGCGATCAACCTGAGCCAGAGGGACACGTGTATCTCTTCTCTTGCTCTATCAGGTTCCTTCCTCACTTGTTAGTTTATATACTGTGTTAGTAAAGACTGCATCAGTTAGAAGCTCAAACTCACAGGTTTCATTCATTGCCACCTGGAGGCAATACAAAAGGGTCAGTCGGGCTTTTATATTTATGTCTTTTCATAGGAAATTTACAGGTCATCACTGCAGAGATTTAACCCCAAAATCCACTGAAGCCCAGCCAGCAGAAGAGTCAGGGAAGTAGAAACCAAGCCCTGATCAATTTGCAGAATGAGGGGCAGGCCACTGGAGGAGCCACTAAAACAAGCAGTGAAAATGTCAGTGATATAAATGGGCCTGGAAAGGCCAAAAGAGGGCAAGAGAACTCTGAAGTGTCAAAGATGAGGCCCACTGACATCTGCATTAAAAAGAAAGACATGAAGGAAGAGGACACTGATTCTAGAGAAAGTCCCCTGGATCTCCAATCTTTTCCCAAAAAGCTAGAGCTGAGTTGCAACTACCCTCACAAACACAACTGCAGCTTTACCTACATCTTGCCCTGGAGCAGATAAGAAGTTCCACACAAAGGTGCCATAATAAGGAGTTATGAAGAAAACTACAAAAGCACAACACCACTTACACTACGTTAAAGGCACGAACTATAGCATTTGCTCACATGCCCTCCAGCTGCTGCTAGTTATTAACACAACTCTACTTACAATGGAGAGATCAGCTGGGATGAGTTGGCAAAGCTGCTTTGGGATGATGAAAGGTGTACACATACCCGGAAGGATGGAGTTTACCTAATTTCAGCACCATGTTGGTACATTGCATCAGAAAAGGTGCATCAGGATGCCCTTTTGGCACAGGCATAACCAAACAAACCACTTCCAGGGCTTACGGGAGGCAAGAGAAGGTAACATCTCAAAGAGACAACTTTGTGAAGGAGGACAGAAGTGGAGGAGCTTGGGTGGGGACAAGACCAAAGGCTTGGTGTAGATCTCCCACCATACAACTCTAATCCTCTCTTTCCTTCTTATGTTCTCATGCACTGCTCTGATCTCAACTCTCCTGCCTCTCCCACCCTTCCTCCGGGAAAGCTGCATTCAGCATGTGGTTACATGAACACTGGCTTCAATAGGCTCAGCAATACTCACCCTCCCCACCCATCCCCAGCCCCACTGCCTCTTGTCCTTGCATTGGCACAGTAACTCTCCAGCGGGAGTGGAGCTCTGTAAATGAGGTCACTGGAATGACCCAGGTTAAGAGAAAAACTTTTAAACTGGAATCATTTCAGTGACCCATTTTAAAGTCTTTCTTCTTATAGCAGCAGGAGAAGGGAGACACAGTTCAAGAGCAAGCAGCAGCAGCAAAGATAGCTTCTTAAATGCTGGTAACTCCATCCTTAAGAGCAGGTCAACCTGGAAGTTTTTCCCTACTGCTAGAATCAGCCTACTGGACTGCAGAGAGGATACAAGCAGAAGGGTTCACAAGATCTCCTAGTCTGACCCCTTGTACCTCACAGATTCTAGCTGCATCTCTTACCTAACTATTTCAAAATAAGGCATTTTTTCAGCCCTCAAGTTAAGCCCTCTCCAGTTGCTACAAGGAGTTGAGCAAAGGGGGAAGGTCTAGACTTTCTCCTTGACCAGTGAGCAGTAAGAGGGTGAGCCAAACCTCAAGGCCCTGCACACTGGAGGTGCCAGAGAGGAACTGTTGGGCTCCGCTTTGAGCCTGAGACAAGGTGAGAAAGTAGCTAACCTTCCCTCATCGGTCTGCTCCACCAGCTCTTCTGGAATTCAAAACAGCAGATACCCATTGCTGCCAGTACTGTAATTCACTGACAGTCACAGCTGAAGAACAATTTGGGAAGCATACTCAAGTCTTCGTCAATGTCCTACTTACCAAGCAGGTTTCCAAGAGCAGTACTGAGGTAGCCTTAACACCTCCTACAGTACCCAAGGTCTCTCTTGTAATAACCCTGCTTGTTGCAACTCCAACCACCTACTGCTTTAGGCTGTCACTTAGCAACTTGCTATCCCAAGCCTTTTTTCTCCCTTTCTCCCATACCAGCTTCAATTTTTATCTTTCCTCTGTAAGGAAAGTCCTCCCTCACTTGGAAAGGCTACGGGAGTGTTTGTGAGGTGTATGTACTACCCAACCAACATCCACTGCTGCATTTATCACAGAAGTTCCCAGGAAAACAGTATTTCCACAAGATTTCTGTGTGTTTACAAGCGTACACAACATCAAACCTTGTAACTGCACTACTACAGAAATAAATTTCTAGCTGGTTCCTTAGGTCTTGTTTATACTTGATATTGCAGGGACTTTACATACACTTCATGAAGGTTTGAGTGTTAAGTTTTTCCTGTCTCTGCACCAAACCCATTAAGAAGAATGCAAAACCAAAGCATCGGTGAGCATGAGCAGCTCATGCTAGGGTGGCTGTTTCACAACCTCCTAAGAAATTACTTAAAAAAAAACCCAAAACCACATTCCACTCCTCAAAAAACAGGTGAGCAGCAAGAGTTATAATTACATTAACCTTCCCTGCAAGAATCTTCCACCTGCCCTCTATGTCATTAACACCAATTTCCCATAAGCAACCTTCTGAAAGATTCTTTATGTGGATTTTTCAACAGATTAAAATCTTAACTCTCCAACCAGAGCTGAGATAAACCCCGGATGGGTGAGACTCAGTTGTGTGCAAAATCTCTAAGAAGGTCATTTGTAAAATGATTATGCCTTCTGGACATCATTTCTCAAATTAATCCAAACTCTGAAGGCTAAACCTATCTGGCATAGCTGTGAGGCAAGGCAAGCTTCAAAGCAACTTAATTTAGCACATGGATTGCAAAAAACTAGGAATAAACTTTCACACAGAGAGTAACTCCCAACTCTAACTACAGCAGGGAAGATCTACAATCAACGTGAGATGTGGAGGAAAGACTGAAAAAGCTTATGAACTTTGTCACAGAGAAGTGGGCAGAAATGGAGCTGGGCCAGGAAATAAAACCAGTATGTTTAGAAAGCAGGAACTGTGCTGTTAGCCTGGGTTCAAGGAAGCACCACTGCTTGCAAAGGAATAGTACTAGGACTTTGAAAAGAGATAATGTCCCAGTAAAAACCTCTGACAGCTTCTGAAACTACCTCTAAACTAACTCTGGTGCTAAACCAAAACGGCAGGGCAAAGGGAAGGAACGACAGAAAAGCAAGAATAGGAAAGACTAAAGGACTATCATTGGGAAGCTGATCGTAAACAAGCCAGTGAGTTTCAGAAGCAATCTCTACCAAAGGACTGAAGAATCAAAGGAGCTTCTTCCAAAGGCATCAGTTCAAATACCACAGTACCCAGGAGAACTGCTATCGCATCCTGGCACAGGCTTGGCCAACACAATCACACATTCCCGCTTTAAGAGTGAGGTGTTAGTGAAACATTGTTAAAACAAGCCAGTCCCTTGTTTCCCTCTAAGAGTTTCTTGTGATCCTGTTGCTCTGTCAGAAAGGCTGAAAAAGAATAATGTATTTATTGAAAATTGGCTATTTACTCATTTGAAAAAGGGGCAAGAGGGTGTATTGTGACATCATATGAAACAAAAGATTACAAAACAGTCAAAAGGTAAATGCTTTTTTCCACTCATGTTTGACTTAACAGAGGTCTCCAAAGTTTATAGATTTACTGGAAAGAGGACTCTGTTTCCAGCTCCCGATCTACCTCCAAAGCACAGCCAAATTTACTGGCAATAATTTCTGGCAAAAATATCTAGCAAAATTTATTTAGGACAAGTGGAAAATAATAACTTCTACTCCTTCTATTCTAAAAGGTCTTATCTTACCTGTCAAGAGCTGGAGTTAGACGGTAATCTTTGGTTGCTGACAGGATGGCTTTGATGAGATTATCTGGGGAGAAAGGAAGAAGACATTAGGAATAAGTTCTCACCTCTAATGGAAATGAAAAACAAAGTGATGGAAAGCATCTGAAGCAGTTACTTGGAGGAACTGAAATAAGGTTCACATTAAGAATAAACACTTTAACTTGCGTATTCCTATTTTTTCTGGACAATGACCTTCACACACTGGCTTTGTCAAGTGCCAAATTCTGATGCAGTGTGCAAATGCCTCACACAAAGAGAGTGACAGGGAACAAACACAGTACAGTTTAAGGCAGTGGTTTCACACCCACTTCCCTGAGATCGCAGTTTCACAAACATTTCAGACATAAAAAAGCCAGTATCGCTGTCAAGGCTTGCTTTCAGACAAGCTTTTATGCAGCTGAGCAGTGAACTGGATGCAGGAAGAGAACCAGATTAAAACTGATGCTTTTTATTTTCCTGGGTTACTTTTAGTTGAGGTTCAGTTCCTCAGTCTGGCTTTCTTGACGGCAGAATCCAATTAAACCATCACAGCTGCTTAAAGAAATGCCCATGGAACCACAACGTACACTGATACCTGGTGGATGCTGCAGCCTACAGATGGCATAAGTTATGCAAGTGTAGACATACAGACAAATTAAATGTATTAAATTGTAGAAGCACAATGCTTACAAATTAATAATTCTTTACACTACAGACATTTTTTAGTCTGCTTCCTTCTATGTCCTTTGTCCTTAATTTTTCTACCTCTCTCCCGTATAAAGGTCCAAACTCCTTTACCATGACCCATCCAGGGCCCAGCAGCAGCAATGCTTTGGCTAGTCTGGATTTACAAATGCACCAGTAACTTCAGCATGGCTGCACTGGGTCTGACAAAAAATCCATCTGTCTCCAAATCCCGATTCTAACTGTGGCGTTAAGCAGATGCCTAAGAGGAGCATAAGAACAAAGCAAACAGACATAATATTTCCCTGAAATGCTCTTCTACCATTAAATTATTTTCAAATCAGGTATTTCATGAGTCAGTTATAGCTTCTGTGTATCTAGCAACCCTCAGTGATTTCTCTTCCACAAGCTCTTCCTGGATTCATATGGACTTTCAATCACTTCCCTTTCCTGATTTTGAATATAGCTTCTCTGAGTTTCATTTATACTGTAAAAGATTGTGAACAATTAGTACCCTTCCACTTTGCTCAGGGGATTGTAAATACCTATCATATCCTTCCCTTAAATACATCAAGTCAACTAGTTCAAAAGTTCTTAGGAAACAACCAATCAAAAGGAATTAATAAGTCTAATTTCTTTACAAAAGATTAAAAATGACATGGGAGCAGTGAGAAGACTGACATCAAGTGATTGTTTACTGTGAACTTAAATAGTTTTCCTGATAGAAACTACTTACTGCAATCATCAGAGTTAGGGGAGTCCCTTTCAAATTAGAGTTCTGTTCTTATTTAGTATATCCCTCGGCAGAAATTACAGGATGAGGGTGTGGGACGAACACACAAGCTCAAGGCAGCCCACTGCCAAACAGCTTTGAACCTGACAACAAACTGGTGAGACACAAGGCAGACAAACAAAGGCGATAAACAGAAAACTCTGACCGTTACTTTTAGATTTGGGCAAGTTTTTGACATGGCATTACTGACAGTCCCTGCCAACCATTACAAGCTGGGAACTGTGATTACTTTCAGAAGATCATATTTTGGAGTGGAGTAAAGAAAGAGGCAACTTGCAGGGGCAAACTTTGCTAACAAAACAGTGGTTTGGTTTAATTTTCCTTCATCCGAAGAATTTCTTTGGAAGCACTGGCAGCAGGCTCCCTCTCTAACAGGAATGCTATTTTCCTAAGTCTGCTGCAACAGCAGTAGGTTGTTGTGACCTCAAATGGCACCATGCCACAGTCCTCTCCTTGGCCTATCTCACACGCTGACTTTTACTGGACAGTATATGTTACTGTGGTTGTCTTCCCACACTCTCAGAAAAGGAGATCAAAGGATTGTATATCAATGCAATCCCATCTACCAAGCTCTTCTTATGCCAGGTTTGCTCTACCACCCACAAGTTAATATCCCGTACTACTTGGAGGCCATCATTTATATTATATTAAAAAGCACATGAAAGGAATACACTCAATACACTCAAATAATGCACTCGAATAATGCTGTTTTTCTCATCTTGCCAGCTAATTAGTAATGCCTTCACAGTGGATACTCAGGAATGAAATACAACTACTTTAGGACTGGATATGGCAGCAGATGGGATGGGGATGCTCCCTGTTCCCATCATCCAGAGAAAAAACATAAAGTAAACAACAATATAGGACATTCAGTACAGATTAGGAATGGCCAAATGGGAGATATCTCCCCAGCAGCCCCCACAGTCCAACAACCCATAACATCCAAGAGGTTTGGAAGTTGCACAAATCAGTTTTATCATTCAAAACTGCTGAATGAAGCTCAATAAAAGACAAAGTACTTCACTGCCAAGTGTAGACTCGCAGCAGGAATGAAGGTGACGCTGATGCCCTCAGTGCCAGTTCATCTAGTCTAGCATCCTGTCGTAAGCCGGAAGCAGGTTCCACGAGCACTAACAAGAAAGGTTAATGGCCTGGGCAGGGGAGAGGCACTAGGATCTTCTTGATTGAGCTGGAACTCTACCAGAAGATGGACACTACACTGCTGCTGAGGTGGGCGCTTGCATTTGGCACCTTGCTCACTGGAACCAGTATGGAAGGACAAGACCTCCTTCAGAAGGAGCTTCTGTATCTTCTGGGGGCAAAGTTTGAAGGATCAGCAGATGCTGCTTGTGGCTGATCTGCAACCTTCCACAAGACAAGGAAGATACTTACAATAGAGAACCACTGGCAGGATCTTTAACCACAGCTGGGTCAAGGTGGAGAGTCACTTCAAATCACCACTGCAAAGACCACTATCACAGATAGCTACCTGCAGGACACAACGCAGTGTTCATCTCCACACTATGACTAAAGAAAATCAGGGGCCAGGGAAGCAGGTGCAGTATGTAAAGTTAATTGATGGAGCACGCTTTCTGCAGGGTAAGTGAGAAACTGAAAGGGCGATGACTATACTCTGCTTTATATACCTAAGTACTGAGTGATAATAATGGGTGCAAGTGCCTGTGTCAAATGCTACAAAGAAAAATTCCTTCCTGTTTCAAGTAACAGGATTTGTGCACAGCCATGCTGAATACTGATCTGTCAAGGACTGAAAGCAAGTTTTGCAAGGGTAAAAGAAAGGCCAAGTTGTCAAGACCCGAGTCAGTGAGACTACTCTGGTGTATGCACAACACGTGATCTAGGCAATAATGGACATGTTCTCTCTTCACGCAGTAGCTTCTGGGCAGACTGAAAAAACTGCTCTACAGAACAGTGACAGAAAGGCTACCAAACCAGCTTTGATGTGATACACATTGATGATAAACTTCAAAACAACTTACACTAATACTAAACCATTACCTGATTTAGATCAGCAGCAGATCTGGTATGCTGCCCCTCAGCCACCAAACCTGTTCATTGGGGTGGGAGAGTAGTGAGAAGAGCTGGCACCCAGGGCAGTGAGTTTCTCTGTGGGCTAGGCATATTCTTAAGGGAGAGGGATACAGCTTGTGATTGGCACCTATTTGCATTTTACACAGTAAAGAACAAAGAAAAGAGAAATCAAAGATCAATGTTTCAGGGAAGCACATTTTGTTCGTTATAACCGTCAGCTTTTCTCCATTCATCCATTTTATTTTCTGGGGTGTTTTTTTGTTTGGGGTTTTTTTTTTGTTTTTGTTTTTTTTTGTTTTTTTTTTTTAAGGCACCAGCTGCATATGGCCCTTGCTTAAACATGAACCCATGCTTAAAAGAAAGGCTGTTTTATTAGAGCAACAGCTATGCAAACAGTTTGTTTTGATTTTTTTTTTTTTTTTTTTTTAAGATGGTTTCCCAGATTGTGAAGAAACCACAGTGTGGATGCAGACACAATGCTAGTCCAGGCACAAATTCTCTTTTGCTTGGGAAATGAGAAGAACAGACGTAGTGGTGGGTGTGCTCTGCCTTGTACCAGTGCACCCAGGAGGGGCCTGAGTATACATGTTTTGAACACTACAAAGGAAAAACATCCTTCCTGTTACAAGCAACAGGTATGTGTGCACTCATGTCTTGCTTCCAGGGCCTGGGCACACAGCCAGCTCAGGTGTAACAGAATTCATTAGCTCAGACACATACCCATTCAAACAAATCTCTCTCTAGTTCTTTGAGGACTGCTTTTGTTCAATGCAGAACCCTAGCAACTCAGCCCAGCAGGCATGTCTCAGCACCATATGTCCAGAAACACGAACTGTGGAGAGCAAGCACATGGAGATCTGCAGGGCTCCATGGAAGGTCAGCTCAGACCAAGCAGAACTTATTACCTGCCAATCATTGCTGGCACAAAGGCAGCTCCCACAGACCCAGCATCTCTATGACATGTTTACCCCAGACAAGGAGAACTGTACCATGGCTACCTTGCACTCTCCTTGGAATCCTTCAGACATACTGAGCAGGAAGGAACAGAAGCTTGGGCAAAACCACGCACTTCTTCCCCGTCTCTCTCCTGCTCTAACCAGTGCGGATAAAAAGCAAATTCATCTTTGAAAAGCATTTAATTTTTGGTCTCTTCCCAGCTGCCAAACAGGCAGCCCAGCAGGTACTAATGAACTGCATGTTTTATGAAATACAAACTTCCTACCGGAAACTGCATTCAAACACCAAACTTGTCTCGTGCAGATCATCCAACAGCCATTCAGTGGCCACAGTTTTGGTCAGTGCTTGAAGGCTGAGCAAACCCAACAGCAATATCGCTTCCTGTGTACTGTTCCTTCTATTAATCCTTGGGAGATTCAAGGCAGATGTTACCAACACTAAATCCTTCCCCTGGTTGGTAGTCAAAAGATGATGTTTAAATGGCAATGGCAGTGCCATCATCCTTAGGGCTACAGATGTTATGTGTCCTGGGAGTGGAACACACCTCAGGAGCAGCTCGCTGCCAGCCCAGTATTTGTGATAGCTCCATAGTCAAAAAGAGCAAATTGTAATGCACTGGTTCTGCTTACCTGAAACCATCCATATGGTAGGCATAAGAACATAGTGTACGTACATATGCTATACACAGGGAGGAATGTAGGTGCTGTTTCATTCTAGTTGAAGTATTAGGCAAGTGAACTTAATCCAACAGTAAAAGTATGTAGCTTCTATGCAGCTCCTTCAAGTCCGAAGTGATATATATACATGGATATGTAAACATACATGCATATTCCTGAATTCACCCTCTCAAGTCCTCCTCATTTCTGAAAGCAGTAAATGTCTTCATACTTGGAGAGAATCAAACTTACTGAAGGTCATAAGGCAAGTAAGTGACATAACTGGGGACAGAATAAGGCCTTTGGCTCCTAAATAAGGAACCCTCTGCAAAGGCTTTTGTCTTCAGATAGCCCTTTGGCTTACACGTTCTTCACATGGGTCTGCTACCATCCTTTAACGATAAATTAATGGAAATTAACACCAATATCCTGCATTTTCACCCTCACTTTCTCCCATTATTACACAGCGAACACATCACCAGGAAAAGCAATCTACTGCAGTTTTCTGCAGCCATAGTTTATTTATTATATTTTTTTCTTGTCATGGAGAATTTAGATTATTGGGGAGAGTGGGAGATTACTTAACCTATTCATCTATCAACCACTATGCATACACTGTTACTATACAAACAAAGCAAGAAGCCTCTGCACATTTTCCTCCCATCTAGAGGAGGAGTTGACTACATTTATCTAAGAATCCCGAGTTATCATGACATATTCTATCAGCTTTGCTTTATAACATCAGAAGATGCAAAAGCAGCTCAGGACTGCATGATTTCTCTGAATGAAAGTATGTCTTGACTTCAGGTTGACCCTGACATTTTCAGACATTTGGAAAAACTAAAAGTAAATAGTTAGAAATTAGGTGGGCAGTGACCACACAATGAGAACCAGCCTAAGTCTCAATTCTAGCCTTTTTCTCTGTTATTTATGTGGAGGAATGGAGACCTTCACTGTAAATGTCAACAACACTTAACATTGTTGTTTCTAATACATAAGCTTCTTGCTTGTATCATAAAAAAAAGATGGGAGACCTTTCCACTCCATGGGGCTTACTGCAGGCATCTCACAGGGTCTACCTTCTGTCTGCCTTGGAAATAAGCAAACCGGGCTGTTCATGCGATCTCAAGCGGTCAAGAGAAGAGGCTGTAATTTTTCAAGTTGTCCACACCAGTCATCTTCCTCAAAAATCAGCAGGTCTACGTGCCCTGATTGCCAGCAGTAAATATCTGAATGCTATGCATTAGGGTCAGGAACAGTGTACTGCTGCATTTCTTCGTGTTTGCCCTGCGACCCGTGGTCAGAGCCCATCTCCACAGGTGGTCACCCAGCTGCCACACCTCTAACCAGCACTTCTGCAGGGCACTGGGTATCAGCTTCAGCTTTCGGGAATACGCTGCCTGGAGTGAGGTTGATAGACATCCCTGAAGTATGCCAGTCTCCTCTGCATATGGGTCCCTGTCTGATGATAACAGAATGCCACGTGTGTCAGCGTTTTGGGGAGAGTAAGCTAAACACTATCAATGCTATGGATTAAACAAACTGCGATATTTACAAATAAGCTGGAAGCACAAACCCAGTGCATACTTTTTTTTTTTTTTTAAACACTACCACAAAGTTCAGCTCTGTAAAGTTCCTTCTTCAGCACTTTTTTCCTTAAGATCTTGCTCCGTACAGGAGCTGGAGTGATCTTTTACAGAAAGATTTGCCACCCTGGTGCCTAGCGCAAGGCCATGGACCCAAGTCCCACCACATATTCTGTCCTCCAGTTCTCTCCCAGAAACATCATGTCCAGCTGTAGACAACGTTATTTGTATTTTAATGAAGCTGTAAATTCAGTGAATCCAACAGATATAAAAGTGAGTCTGAAATTTCCTGCGCCACTTCTTTTTATTGATCAGTTAACTTTATGAGGTCTATGCAGGAGAAAAGAACCTACAAAGACTTTCAGAACTTAGAAGCAAATTGCAAACACATGAACTGGCTCTCAAAGACAGTTAACCACAAAATAGTGATCTGTCCTCAGATCAGCTCTTGTGAGTAAATACAAGCAAATGGTTCCTTAAGGTCAGTAGCTGTGCCAGCTTAGGTGGTTTACTTGAGATACACCTTACTAACAACAGGACTTAAAACTGCCACTACTTGCAATATCACAATACTTCCATTGATGATTTTTAATGGTATGAAGACAAGATGCATATAAGGTTACATAGATACAAAACACAAAGCAAAATTAAAAAAAAAAAAAAGACAGAAGATGCATGGTACCTCCCTAACAATTTTAGAAAAACCTGGCATGCATTAAATGTTAGCTCCAGAAAGCCCTTAAGGCCTTTTTTAATAACAAGATATAAATATAATACATAATATTTGGACTCTTGATTTACATCGTAGTTTTGGAGCCTTCAGGGATTTTTTTTTTTTAAGTTTTTCTTCACAACCAAGGGTTTGTTTTTTCAGAATACAAGCTTAATTCCCAACCTAATCCAAGGGCCTGGAAAGTTGGAACGTTAATTTAAAAAACAATTATGCAAAAAAATGGGCAGCATTTTGCAATAACCATGCATTAACCATTTAACTCAAGTCTGATGCACAGGAAGCAATAAAGCCTGTAGAAACAGGCTAATTCATGCCAAATGAAAATAGACCTTGAAAGATTCACAATGTGCTGTCCAACGACAAGCAGAAAAATAAATACAGTTTTTAGAGGGCTGTTCTTGCCTTTGTTGCAGCATTTTTGATGCCTCTTCACAGGTGGCCAGACAATGTCTTCAAGGCCAAAAAACTCAGTAACTACTACAATGATTTCTAATTCTCCTAACTCTTTCAGAAGCATTAAGATGTGGCACTTCAAAACACAACAGCCAGAGAAGACCTGCTCTTCGCTCTAGGAAGTAAAATATAGGAATAATATCCATGTCTCAATTGCACTCCAACACTTCTGGGAAGGACTCCAATATGGAGAGTCACCCAATCAACTGAAAACTTGGGGTTTGAGATCTCACTGAGGCACCTTTCCCTTCTCGGTAGGTTGGGAGAAAGATTATTTTTTAAGCACATTCAATAGCAAAGCATCAATTTGGATTGAAATAAGGGACTGCACTGGAGAGTTGTACTTTCATCAAGAGAGCTCAAGAGTGAGAGTTGATTTAACTTCAAAATTCACAATGTAACTTCCCTTTGGAGGCTTTATTCAGTAATCAAAAGCTGATCATCTATCACTTCTGAAGCTTTTACATTTTTTTTCCCTTCAAATACGTTATTTAATTTCTTAAGGCTATAAAATCAGCTAGACTCCCTCGGGAAATAGCATCGGTTTTATAGCTATATTCCCATGTGATAACGGCAACTATTACCAATTTTGGTCAAATGTAAAATTCTAGTGGAAACTAGTTCAAAAATCTGCCTCAAACTCAAGAAGAAACAACAATCTTGTGTTAAGACCTACTCTGAACAGAACTAACAGCTATACATGCTTGTGCTTCTTGCTCATTTGTTAAGGAAGAACATACAAAGAACAAAAAAAATTCTCACAGTTGGAAAATCATCTGTAGAACGGAGTACAGCTAACAAAATAAAGACAAGGTTGGAGAATTAAAGCAGGAAAGAGACACCTCATTATCAAGCAGACCCAGTCAAACGTAAGGAAAGTGTTTGCACGTGGTACTCCAGCCTCCATAAAGAGCTGGAAGAGCAGGCTGGAAAAGATGTCCTTTTCTGACAGTTTTCCTTTGGGTCAGCTGTAAATTTCAATTGTGATGTCCAAGTGAATATGTTTTCTCAGAGATAAAGAATTGCTCATGCCAAGAAAGTTGATGTGGAAGAAAAAGCTATGCAAGAAAAGAACACGCACGGAAAGAGATTTTCTCCCGATAACATTTTGATATGCCAGCTTTTGCGTGCCCAAAAACTCAACATTTTCTCTGAAGATGAATGACCTCTTCCCCCTGAGATTAATGAAACCACTGCTAAGCAGCACTGAACCATGGCTCTTCCCAGAAACACTAACACAAAAGAAAACATCCAAATAAAACCGAGTACAAGAACAATTAAGCATTGCACAATACATCTATTCGCATTTGTGCTCTGGGCAAGGACTTGATTTCTTTGTCATCGAATGTGCCACCAATTCCAGATGCTCCTCTTGTATCAGATGAAAATACAAAGTCTCCTGGCCAGTAGTACATACCACATTTGATAAAACTGTAGCACTTGAAACATCTTCTCAATATTCTCTTATCTCCATAGGGAAGAAATTGCTTCCTAGATTTCTGGTGGGAGGCAAATTCTGAGATGGTGACTAGACAGCCACTCCCTAAGAAATAAATATCACCTTCAAAGACAAACTGATTCAGGGCCAACAAAGCAGTTTCTCTGCTTAAAACAATCTAGCAGGAACAAAGGTAGAAGTGAAAACCTCTAATTACTGCTAAGCAAGGACACAATTACTGGCTAAATGCATGGAAGAGATATTACACGGATCATCTCTGCTTAGTTTTTTAGTGTATGCTGTGCCATATGTTTTTATTTAGGTTCAAAAAAAATGCAGCAACTCTCCCGTCCTCATTACACAGGGAGGATGCCAGATACCAGCAACTCATTCTTATGAAAGCCTTTTATATTCTTCAAGCCACATGTACTGAGAAATTCTATTAATAGTCAGGTATTCTTCTAGTCTTCTTTGCTGCCCTTCTCCAAATACCTCTTTCCTTTTGCTTTAGCTACAGAGGTAAATTTGGGGAGGAGGCCCTCTGGGATTAATAATCTCACTGACACTATAAACAATTTTTCCACTGCTTATTTTTGACCAATCTGGTAGCCTTCTATGATGTCATTACCAGCTGGGTAGATGAGGGGAGAGCAGTGGATGTCTACCCTGATTTCAGCAAGGCTTTTGATACTGTCCCCCACAACATCCTTGTAGCAAAGCTTAGAAGGTACAGGATTGATGAGCGGACGGTGAGGTGGACTGAGAACTGGCAGAGCTCAGAAGGTTGTGAT
>NW_010333811.1:0-41346 GCF_000700745.2 Antrostomus carolinensis
TATATATATATAAGGGCAAAAGGGATTCGTTTCACTTTTTCTGGAAAAGTTTCTTTTATTTCTTTATTGATAAAGGAGTCAGTTGCAAGATTGATTGCTATAGGGTTTGTATTGAAAACTTGGCATAGATTTCATTCTGACTCAGTCTGTTGCTGTTTAAAATTTTTATCCAAGGAAAAACAAAGGTTAGTGAAGGTAGAAAAATCAATCCTGTTCTTCCTGGACCTTCACTGGAGGTTGTTTTTAATAGTTAATAATATTTCTTTTATTTCTGTAGGCAATGTTCAGTCTCTGCATGGTTGAAAGTGAAGCTGATGAAGTGAATTTGCATGGTGTCACAAGCCTCGGTTTAAAACAGGCCTTGGACTTTGCATATACTGGACAGGTACTGTACAGTTCTTCAAATTAAGAGAGACAAATGAAAGCAAACTGCAATAAAAACTGAAGATGACCTTTACAAAGGTACTAGAAATTATTTTTCTTGTGCACTGCCCTGTACAAGGTCTTTTGATTTAACAGATCTTACTTTGGATATACTGGGGTTTTTGTTTTGTTGGGGTTTTTTGTTTGTTTGTTTGTTTGTTTTCCTATAGAGGGATTGTCTAATAAAAACACTGTTTATGTGCGTTGTTACCAGGTGGTGGTACCATGGAGGACTTGTATGCCCCTCTATTCATAAGAACTTAACATGAGTTGATTCTGCATGCTAAATAAATGTAAAGAGAAGAAAGATACTCTAGGTGTTTTCCTAATAATAAATATTTATAAACTCTGCTGTGTTTGACAGATTATATAATTGAGAGGGAAAGTAGTCTTTTACTTTCTGGACAGATGCAGTCCAAGCATCTTTGTAAATGCTTATGGGTACTCTGCATTGTTATCATAGCACTTTTTATGATAGCAGGTAATGCATCACATTATGTTACTTCAGAGAACGTAGAGTGGTGCTCCTCTCCCGCCCCCACACCTCTACAAAAAACCCCATCTGACATAACTGTGTACTGCATGCTTGGGCAGTGTTGCTATATGACTTTATCTCAGTCCAGAGTTCGTGGACAGTGAGCTCAGAACTTCTTAACATCCATCTCTTTCTGCTTTGGACTCTAAAATTACTGATAACCAAACTATTTCTGGAAATATTGCTAAAGGAATTTAATTTATTGATGTATACTTGTTTATTAGTTAAATCCATATTATGTTATTCTGGAAGAGTTGTTGGGTTATATGAATTTAAGGCATCTGTTTCTGTACTGTGGATTGAGTATATGACCTTAATTTTTTCAAAGGGAATTAAATAGATATAAAGTAAGAATTTTTTTTTAACCTGTTTTAAAGAAGCTGTTTTTGTCACCAGCCCACACAACAGTCGCACTTTAGCACTGGCCTTAGAGATTAGCACTTGAAATTTCTGTGTTTCTGCTATTATGGAAAATATAATTTATTCAAAGATTATTTCATATAAAGAGACAGAGATGCCATTCTATATTACTGAATTGCCTGAAGATCTAAGTCCATGGCTTGTCATCAGTATGCTTTCTGTCCTTTCAGTTGAAAGTTTTGCTATACAAAATTGAATGTTTCCTGTGCTGTGGAGCACCTGTGTCATCATTTCAGACTTCAGGTTTATTATTCTGAGAATAGAACTCCTGTTGCTAAATAGAAGTATCCAAAAGATACTTTCCAAAGTCAGTTTTGAGGAGGTGGGTTGTAATTGACTTCTATCAGACCCATGCTGTATGCTGTGAATGGAGGTACACTCCCCTATCTTTCAGTGCAATTCAGAGTCTAATAAAACTGTGTAAAATATCTTGAGAAGCCTGAAAGGATGGATTTGTGTTTTTTATAAGCCAACAATCCACCCCACCTTGCTTCCAGGATAGTATCCTCAGCTCCTAGTAAATAATATGTGCCTTCTGTCCTTGATCCTTTCGAGTCTTTCATTTTTAGGTATAATCTACTTTGAATAAATGAGTGGACTTCTTGAGTTAAATATAGGTGTGCACGTATATACAGTTGCTTATATGTATAAGTGATTATGGGGCAAAATTTGCACTCTGTCGTGTCTATCAGATACAGGTGCTACTTCAAAGCACAGAGAAATGAGAAAACTCTCTAGGAGTTCTCTTACAAAGATGCCTTTGAAGCATAACTCAGTGATATGTAGGTCTGAGAATTGGCAGTGTCAATTTTTCCCTTTTCTCCTTGAAATTCTTTTCTGGCACTTGCTGGCACTGCTTTTATATGTGTTGAGCATTGCTTATGTACTGACTCAGGCTGACAGAATCCGGGTGACTGTTTCAACGTAGTGAGTGGGAGTAATCCACAAAGGCTATTAATAAACAACTGGATTACTGCGTGCTTACATCAGAGAGAGTTCTGAAACCAGGATCGTCTTTAGTTTGGGTCTGTGAACTCTTTCTTGTTTTAAAAAACAAACAAAATATTTCTTAGTAACCCAAAACTCATTCATGCCAGTTACAACTGTATATTGCTTCGATAATGTAGGTGTCAAGACATGATCTGATGTGCCCCTTAAAAGTGAAAGCCATGAACTCTCTTTCCTTTTTTCTTTTTCTTTTCCCTTTTCCTTAACATCTTTGGCCAAAATGTTAGTCCTAAAAATTGCTATTTCTTTAGGTAACACTATGGAACTGACAACAATTTAGGGACAGTCCTAAGGTATCCACGTCTAAACAGATAAATATTTAGTTTCAGTTTTCTTCTCTTTATTTCTTTAATAATTTTTCTGAATCTTGCATTCAATTTGAAGTGTAGTAACTCAAATGTAACTTTATGTGTAAAATAATATATTGGAGACATCTGGTGGAAATATTTAACATTGCATGATGGCAATATTTGATGCCTGCGGTTTTTGAAAGTTGTCAGAATTAAGAAATTTAATTTTTAGCATGACATTGCAATCTCAAATGAAACTCTCATCCTTGCATTTTTTTTTTTTTTAATTTGCAATGTGCTTCCAGACTTAAGATACCAATTTTATCTTCCTGTCTACTTAGTGCCTTTTCAGAATTACTGGTGGAAATATTTTGCTTTTAAGGGAAAATTGGTTGTTCAACAGAAGAAAAGATTGTAGTAAAACTCAAGTTAAATATAAATAACGTCATAATATGGTCCCTAATGATCACAAAGAAGGAAATGTTGGTATAGAAATAAATAGCTAACAAAAGGAATAAATCTTTGGCAAAAAAATGTCTTAAATAGCTTCCCTCTTGGCCTTTGGTATTTTACCATGTACTTCCGGTATTCAGAATTCAGAGATAAAACTCTCTTCCTGTTGCAGTTGATACATCCTTTCTTCATAAAAGGGCTTTAAGGTCATTCTCTCTTTTACTTCACAGCTGGCAGCAATAAGGCCAGGCCAGAGTCTCAATGACTAGATTACTCATCCTTCATCCTCACAGGGGCATTTTGCAAGTATCAGCCGTGCATTGGAAGGGGGGTGGATGAAGTACAATCAGTACAGGAACTATATATTTTAGATATTAATATAGAGAAACAGGTCTTGGTGCAGGGTTTGGAGCTCACAATTCCTTCTAGGTAAGAGTCTTAACCACTGGATTAGAGAGTCATGGACACAGTTGCCTGCTCTTTTTGACCTTTTTGTTAGTTTGTTTTTAACTGTTCTGTTACCAAGAAACATAATCTCATTTGGAGGAATTGGGATAACCTCTAAACAGGCCACTGTAGTTGGGTCACTCATTACAAGAAAAGGTGCTTTTGATCAGAAGAAAACCTTTGGGCATTTGAATAGTTTCAGTGCTGAAAGCAAGGTCTTCTAAGTGCCATGGGACTGAATAAGTGGTTTGAACTGAAATTTTGAGACTCCTCATTTTACTTGAGGCTCTTGCATTCCTCCTCAAATTTAGGTCTAGCAAACTACATATTTTATGTTGATCTCATCTACATATATAAAATCTAAGTGGTATTATAATTTGAATTGGCTGACAGGCACTGTGGTATAGTTTCAAGAAAGAAGAATTGTGCAAGAACACTGAGTTTAATTGGCAGTAGGTGACTGTGATTCTAATTCAACAAAAATACAAATACACAGTTGGAGTCCTATGTATACTGAAATGCTTCACTGACTTGGATCTTTCTTCTTTGTATTTATGTTCTATCATATGTCTTTAGTCTGGTAATAGAAATATTTTGCATTTAGATAGAATTTTGTTTGAAGACCTCAAAGCACATTACAAAAGCAAGTAATCACTGTACTTACTTTGTTACATCATAGACAGGAAATTATTTTGGGAGGAAATAACTTTCCAAAGACCATACAGCAAACCAGCAGCTTTAATAACACTTAATCCAAGTTCTCCTGACCAAGTCCTGTTTTCCTAACTGGCTAGGGTCTCTTTTCTTTTTCTAAACCATAATATTTTGTTTCTGTATGAATAGAAATTAAGTTGTCTTCCTGAAGTTATAAAATTATTCTAAAGAATCAGTGAGGGAGCATTAATATAAGAGAGATTTTATGTTAAGCTCTTTCTCCAAAAGCAAATTTTGGGGTAAGTCACCTGTCTTATCTTCTTAGCCCCAGATTAACACAGCCTTACACCCTGCCTATAGAAAGAATATTCAAATGTTTTCTCTCCTTGAAAGCCACATATGAAGTTGCATTTATAATGATTTGAAAATAAGCTTTAAACTTTTTCTGTTTCTTAGCATATTTGACAGATTTTCTTTTACCCACAAAATGCTAACATAGCAGCAATTTTTAATAAAGGTGCTATCAGTACGTTATTCTAGTTACAAATCTAGAACTTAATGGTATTTTCAGATATGTTGTTATTTCATGTACTTGGGTTGCTCTCAATATTACTTTAATGCATTATCAATGTGAATCCTATTTAACTACTGCCTTTATTTACTAACTTTATCTTCTATTCAGTTAGTTAAAAGCCTGTTATCCTGTAACAGCTATCACCACTTTACCAAACAGGTTTCGTGAACTGATAGGAGAACCATCTGGTGATTTTTCAAATTCATGCACACAAACCTACAGTTAGTTAAAGTATTACCTTGCAGCTCCTTTATGAAATTGTTCTTTTACTTTTTTGGTCAAATAATTCAGCTTAGTTATTTCTTTAACAAAAAAAAAACATGAAAGAGTGAAAGGTCTTCTCAGATAGTGAAGAAATAATAGAAATAAATATTCGTAAGTACAACTACTTCTGATTACTGCTTTAATTTCTTTATAGAATCTTGGTTTTACTCTCATCAACCCCGTCTCCCCTGTAGCTTGATGGTGATGGTGTTTTTCTAGTGGTCAACCAGTATTTCATCTGCCATTTTCAGTTAAGACCAGGGAGAGATGTCTCTCAATATCTTAGTACCTCTTATTCTGTTAAACCTTTCTAGCTGATTTGCAGATGAGGTGTATTGCAAAGCTCTATTGTGATGGTTGATTTTCTTGGGTAAGTGACCTCCTGTGTCATGTGCGAGGCAGGTCCACTGGTTGCCTTTGGATTAAAATAAGTTATAGGGTTCGGTTAAACTGCCTGGTGTCCCTGACAAAAGTGACTTCAACCATCCTTGTTATTTTCTACTGGGGACAACATGCCAAGGTCCTGGAAAACTTATTACAGCAGGACTGTCTCACTGTAAATACTTAACATAATTTTTCAATGCAATTTCAAAGCCCAAAATATAAATTTGATACTCTTTCTGGATACTTTATTTTTTTACTTCTATCAGGAGGATAATCTTGATTCTGTGCCTAGCACTAGTTTACAGCTTTTAGGTGTTAGGTTTACAGTTCAGTTACAGGTTGCCCAGAAGGCTTAGAATAGTACAGAGCTTAATTAACTCAATTTACGCAGTTTATTGCAGACAAATTTAAATGTTTCATGTTCATTCTCTTGATAGGTATCAAGCTATGGACAGGATGACTTTTATAGAGCTGAAAGTAATCAAAATAATGAAAAATCTTCCCCAAAATAGTGAATTTTCTTGGTATTTACTTGGTACTTACTTCATAGTGGTGTATGAAGCTGCGTCAGGGGGAGTTCAAACTGCACATTAAGAAAATGTTCTTCACTGAGAGGGTGGTCGTTCACTGGAACAGGTTCCCCAGGGAAGTGGTCACAGCACCAAGCCTGTCAGAGTTCAAGGAGTATCTGGGTGATGCTCTTAGACACATGGTTTAGTTTTAGGTAGGAGGACCATGGAGTTGGACTCAATAATCCTTATGGGTGCCTTCCAACTGGAGGTTTTCTATGATTCTGTAATTAATATGCTGTGCATTTAGCACAGATTTTCATTTAGTTTTCTGGAAAAATATTATGACATATATCAGAGGAATGCTGGTCATGATTCCTTCTGGCATTGGCTAATGAGACATCTGGGTTTTGTAACGAGTACTATCAAACATTATGTGCCTGGGCTTTGGGCAGTTGCCTGCAGGGGACTAGAACATTCTTCCCCTGCTCACACTTTTTTGGAGCAGTATTTCTCAACATGTGAGAAGCTTAGGATTCAACTGAAGAACAAATGAATAGGGAGACAGGCAGAAGTGCTACCTGGTTGCGAGTGAAATGCAGTCTAAATTGCTCTAAAAGAAAAGTTACTTTTTTGATTGCTCTGAAGCACACAGAATAGTCTCCAGAGGGAAAAAAACAAGTGGTACTTTTGTTAGATGCCTGTCTCATTTGAAATGCTGATCACTACAACTGGAGTCAAGAGGAATTTTCTTTTGCATCAGACTGGCAGGAATCTTAGGGGTTTGGGTTTTTTGGTTTTGTTTTTTTTTTCTTGTTTTCTGTGTTAAATTCCATATGGTTTACTTTCTAGAATGTTCTGACATGATGTTACATATTTCCTTACTGTTGTAGCATAATACTGGTTCATTTTTAATGTGAGTCATACCCCCCCACTTATTCCTTGGCCCCACAAACAGCTGTATGGCAATGAGAAGGAAATGCAGGGGTATAAACGAGTAGCTGAAATTAAGGTGACAAAAGTGCATCCTCAGTCTTGCCATCTTTGTCTGGACAGACAGTTTAGCCTCCTTGGGCCTTAAGTAGCCTTATTTTAGTGTTTTTAAAAGTGCCTTGATGAAATATAATGGCCTACAATATACAGGGAGTAGATTGAATGATGTAATTGTTCTTTCTAGATATAAACTTCATTAGACTCTATAGAGGTGATAGTTAATCTGGACCTGACCTTCTCCCTTAGGCTATAAGTTTCTTTGTTGGGAAGGGCAGTTTAAGGAGTTTCCTCCTCACTCTCTTTTGTCCATTACTGCCCTCTTTGCTACAAACATACAATTTTTTTATATTATTTATTTATTTTTTGTTGGCCTGTACTGGTTTGTTGGTTGTAGGGAAGGAGGCTTAAAAGAGTAGGAGGATGTTCTCAGTCTGGGCAATGTGGAGGTGGAGCATGAGTAGTTGTCGTTGAGAAAGGATATACTACTCCTAGCCCAAGAATTCATAACTGCTAGTTGCTCTGTGTTGCCAAGAAGTCCCCAAAGAAAACCAATTGAAGAGAGAGGCAAGATGTGTGATCCCAGTTAATCTTTTTCATACTTACTTGGAGCCCTGGGTTGGAGGGGATGCAGGTTATGTCGGGAAAGGAAGAGGGAAGTCTTGAGGGAAGGGAGAATGAATCACATTTTTAGATTGTTGCCCAGAGGGTAGATGTACAGGAGTGTGTGTTAAGGGCCATGTGTATCTGTGACCATGAGGCTGAGTACAGAATTCCCTTTTAGACTTCAGAATGGTGTTTCAGAAGCTCAGGTTTAATTTATGAATGTTTCCAATTCTTGCATTTGCAGAGGAGCTTTCCTTAATATATCAACGAAGCATTAATGGATGCATTTTCATATAAATTTAAATTGTATGTCTAAGAAATTGTGTAATCTGTGTTTCTGGATCTTGTGAACTCAGCATTCTGTTGCAAAGAAACAACAATTTTTTTGCATCCTTTCTATCCCTTGGCCTCTGGATCTGACCATAAGAGGGAGTGAACTGGATTTGGTTCGTGCTCTCTGAAGGGTTTGTGGCGTGATGGAGGGTAGAATGGCTGCCTTGAAGCACAATATTCCTGTTTGAAAACACAGTCGTTGTTGGGGAGGAGAGGAAGAACCTGACAAGGGAGATCAGTGTGAAAATGAGCAATACGTCAGACCTGGTGGCTTGGGAAAGTGAGTTACTCAGGCTGTCTGCCCATTGTATGCAGGGAGAAGGTGGTTAAGCTGATTCTCTCGGGTAGCATCACAGGCCAGAGAAAAGTTGGGAGCATAATGAAAATTAACCCTTAGAAATAAGGGTTGAATAGAGGATTGATTGTGAGGTGCAGCCATGTGCAGTACCTGAGTTGTGTCTAATGAATCTTGATATAAAAATAGCACAGAAAGCAGGCCTAAGATGGCATGTGTCATACAAAGGCACATCCTTTACTGGTAAAAATTGCAAAGTTTGACTGAAGTTCATGGTTCAAAATTCTCCACGTTTCTGCCCTGATAATTATGCCTTCTAACCCTTGGGTTGAGGATAGAGTAGGAAAAATGATTAAGCTTCTCTCTTTACTTTTCACACTAATAATTTGTGATTAATTTTGAAGGTGTGAATACAAATTAGATCTTTGTTTCCCTCTCCTTAATTTTCAATAAGCATCCCTCTGAAGACCTCAGAGCTGTTGTTTTGAGGGTTAGACAGAGGGGAATGTATTTGTGGCGTGCATATGGTGGTATTTATGTGCATTCACTGTTAAGATTCAGCTGGGTGACCTATATAGCATATAAACAGCTATGCTGGTAATAAAAACCAAGGAAATGTAGTAATGCATAGAAGCTAAGAGGTGTGGAGTAATTGTGAATACCACAGATTCAGCAGAAGGAAGGCTTGTGTTACTTCCTTCATTCTTCATTGTTTGTTCTTTTTTCTTCTTCTGGGTTTCCCCAGCATGCAGTTTGAAGATGGTGAACACTGAGCATAAATGAATTAGTATTTTTATCTGTATCCTACTGAGTATGGAATAAAAATTCAGATAGTTCTGTTTAAGGCAAAGTCTTGGGAAGAGACAAAATAGGTTTTCCTCAGTTATCTTGGGAAACACAAAGGTGAATATGTTATCTCAGCAGAATAAATCTTGCATGGTATATAGGAAAGCTGTAAGAAATAGAAAAATGTGTAAGAAATAAGCCTGCCACCTTGAAATGAACTTCTGTTCCTGTCTTTGTGCAAATCACCTCTAGGTAGTAACCAGTCAGCCTCCTTCCCTCTTGTCCTTTTCATCTCATAATGCTACCAGTGTTATTTGTAAATGGATTGCTGTAGCTTTAAAATACATTAATAATATAGCAGTTAAATATAGTTTGTCTATGCCTACAAGGTAGTAATCTGCTTAGGGTTCTAGTTCCCTTCATATTGTGTCTTTAACAATGATAAGCTGGTGGCTGGCATTTAGTAAGTAATATGACATCAGTTCAGATGACAACTTCCTCAATGTGAATGTTGTCTGAATAACAAACACTGCAAGGTCTAAAAAAGCTTTTTTTATCAGCCTGACCTTGACTTCTCACTTGAAAATATTCGACAGGGCTGCTCATTTTTTATTTTTTTTTTTTAATGCACCTATCGGACATATTGTTGTAACCTTTCTACTTTCCATTGAACTACCTCTCATCATGGATAGCAACCTCATTAGCACCAGCCAAAAACCCAGATTGTGCTAGACCTGATTCTTATTTACATTAAGATCCTTACGTGTCTTTGTGGCTAGATAAAGAACTTCTATACAGTATGTAA
Organism: Antrostomus carolinensis; assembly: GCF_000700745.2. Lineage (NCBI taxonomy): Eukaryota > Metazoa > Chordata > Aves > Caprimulgiformes > Caprimulgidae > Antrostomus > Antrostomus carolinensis. Next base: position 9,777 of record NW_010333811.1, read on the forward strand.
ATTATGTGTTCTCTTAAAAACTAATATGCATACATAGAGATATTTGCAGAAGCTTTAAGCTTGTCATACACTGACAGAACTTGATATACATGAGTTCTTGATATAAAAAGGAATCAATCCCATTCTCTCCTGTTCCTAATATATCCATTAGGTTGGAGATAATTTGTGGTTTTGCTTGAAAAAATGCATACATGTTTTTTTCCATTTTCCTCAAAAACTCCTTAACTGCAAAAGATGCAGATGAGTTTCTTTCCTTTTGTATGCCATATTCCATATTCCAAATCCACACTGCATTTGAGACATATAAATGATACTGTGAGATAAAACTAAATTGTGTGGGCAGAAGAAAAAGGATCTGAAAAAAGCTTTACTTCCCTGCGTAGCAGTGAGAGACTGACCTCATGTGGTGTGAAACCAAAGTTGCCAGGGGAAATACAACAAGAATAAAACTCTGAATAAACTGAGTATCTTTGAAAAAATAATTTTTCTTATGCATTTCTGATTTTTGTTGGATTCTGCACCACTTATATTTAAATAATACTATTTTGGATCGTTTGTAATGTGATTGCTGATAAGAAGTTGACCAGTGTCTATGTTAGCAAAGACTCTTTTGTGTCCTGAAAAGGATACTCTAACAAGCTGACCTCAAGGCAGCAGGCTAGGAGCTGAGGCTCAATTATCCTGGCTGCTGCCTGTGCGTGATTTTAATTGAAATGAGTTGGAGTTTCATCTGAGCAAGTGACATGATAATCAGTCTTGGTTTCTAAGCCCTTTCTGGCACTTCCCCAGAAGCATGCTCACTCTGTGCCTTCACAGCCTTGCTCTGTAAAATGAAGACACTGGTTAGGAAAATTATGAAGTGTTACCATGCAGAATGGGAAGGATGTTCCTCTATATTTTTTTTCAATCACAAATAATATTAATTCTCAAGTCAATTCTGTTGGCATGATGCATCATGATTTATGGAAACATCCAGGTATATTAATAACAAAAGGAGGTTCTGTTATTTTGAAAAGTCTCCTTTTTAAATACATAACATTCATTTTGTTTTAAAGGATTTAGGGGATAATGTTGGTTGTGGACTCTCACAGGAAAATCTGCTTAAAAATCCTTTGGGCGATTCAGGTGGACTTGAAAAACTCTCTTCCCATCCTGTAGAGACTTTTCTATATGCTTAATTTTACTCTTTCTGTTCTGTATGTTGACTTAAATGTCTAAAATAACAAAAATCTATAGTATTTTCTAAAAGTACTCTGAGTTCTACATGACAAACCTTCCATTTTCTTCTTTACAGATCCTCTTGGAACCAGGGGTGATACAGGATGTATTAGCAGCTGGGAGTCATTTGCAGCTGCTGGAGCTTCTCAGTTTATGTTCTCACTATCTAATTCAGGTGAGGCTTCTCTGCCTGATTGTCAGACATTTCTGTTTGGTAAACTTTTGTTTCAAGCCTAATTTCAGCAGAAGAGTATTAGTACAATAGCTGGTGTAACTTAAATGGCAGTAGACTAGATCTCAGGAGTCTTGAATTTTGAGTGTAATTTGGATATCAGTTTGTGGTAGGTACTTTCTTCTCCTATTTCAGTCCTGACAACAGGGATGGTCCATTGATTAATATCAGCACATGAGGGTTTGATTCCCTCCTTTACCAGAGAATTTGCTTTCTCCTGCCTCAGTTTACCAAATGTTAGATATTTCTCTGTTGCAATCATGAGTATTGTGAAGCATTCAGATGTATAAGTATTCACGACAGAATATTGATGTGTTTTCCAGGGCACTAATACCTCTCACTGAAGGAGTACAGCTTATTACACTGGCATCTTATCAACTGGCCTTGTGCTCATAATGCTAATAACAACATCGACATTAAGGCTGTCATTGTGAAGCAAAAAATAGGAATCCAGTTAAAGATTTTTTTGTGCTTGACTTGTGTAGGACATGTTTCACCGTGGTAGCAAGAATATAGTTTTGGTGTGTATCTATGAAAAGCCTTATAAAACCGTTGGCAATAGAAATTCTACAGAACAGTTTCCTTTTCTTTGTAATTTTTCAGTATTGTTTCTGAAATAAGGAGCACTGGCTGTATCTGTTGGGCATGGAAATGCATGTCAGCACAGTCCTCTCCGTATGCACTTGCCTTCCAACAGCATAGCTGCCTTTGAACAGTCTGAGTGCGCTTGGCAGCATGCTGAGCTGCTGAGTACCATAGGCAGGATCTGATGTTAAGAGCCTCAGGACGTACTTGAAGGCTCTGTGTCTTGTGGAGAAGGAGTCTGTTTGAGTATTAGCTTTAGGGAAGCCTTCAAAATGTATATTTAAACAATCAGGTGGTATTAATTTGTGCATTATGAATTGAGTAAAAAGTTAAAGGAGCTGGTAGAGTACTGCAGTTTGTATCAGTTTTGTTTTCGAGAATGTAAAGAGAGATGTAATTTTTCTGAGATAGACATGGAGTGTAGTGGAAAATATGGTCAGTTTGAGAAATAAGAAATGCGCGATGCCAAATAAGCCACAAAACTATTTGTCCCAGCAGCTGTCAGGCAGGCATGGGAAGGGCTTACTGTGATGAGAAAGAGCATTTAATTCTAACATTGATAGTTATACAGTGTATTTAATGCCCCCCTAAAAAAAAGTGTGAGCATGTCTCTGCTGATTGCATGCTCTTTGCCAGAAATTGAACCAAAGTGACCATTACAGCAAAGAAGCTAGGGGAAATTTTAAAGAATAGGGAAGAAGCTGAGTATTGTAGTGCTGGTGAGGCAGGGACATGAGAGGACTGTAGGAAAGGAGCGGGTAAGTGCCCATTGTAAGTCCTTGCACTAACTTCTTCTATAACTTGCATTGAGTAGCTTCTGGTTTTTGTAGCCCTTCCCACAGTGCCATCTTAATACGTTTTGATCCCGAGGCCACTGCAGTGGAAAGACAACTGTAGAATTAGCAGTGCTTTGGATCTTGTCTTTGACGTGCAAGTCATTGGCAAGTATTTAGGAAAAGTCTGTTAATTAATTAAAAATAAAACAAATCAACCAGAGAACCATACCACCTCCCAACAAAACCCTGGGGTGAGCAAACATTGCTGCCAAATTACGCTGTAATTAACAGACCAGTAAAAATTCTGTGGAGGTGACAGTCAATATACAGTTACTCAAATGATGTGAAAGAGCTCTGTTGTATTCTGAGTAGTGTGCCAAGGTAGGGTAACTGGAGGCACACTGGTGTAAAAATCAAGAGGAAGAAGGACCCAGTGTCCAGATTTACAATAATGGAGGTAGGGAATAAGGTAGAGGATGAAAGGTTGGGAGTAAGGAGGAAAGTATATGTTGGGAGACAGAGAGCTGTGGTAGTTTGGCAAACTGTTTTTGAATCAGGGTCTCATTGTGAGGTTTTCAGTCTGCATGGACATCTGTGGGATGACCATAGTTTACATCGTATCAGGCTCTAGACTGTATTTTACTCTTTTTACAGTTTTGTTTTTTTTTTTTTACCAATTTCCCCCCAACAAGGCATATCTGTATTTGCAGTCTGAATAGATCACAGTAAGAAACTCTTGTTTGTTCTGCAGAGTTGCAGTCCATGCAAGTAATCAACCTTGAGTAGTTGTGTAAACCTTTTTAGCAGAGGTCAACAGGGTACAGTGCATAAAGACTGCACTATATTTTAAGGTCCAAATTAATTATATATTAATTATATATAATTAATATCTATGTTCTACATGCTATTGGGTGATTTTAAAAATATGTATTGTTTTATTTTAGTACTATCTAAAAATAAAATCAAAGTAGTTAAAGACAACTTCCTTAAAGCTACTTATCCTTGCTGCAGTTGGCAACTGGGGTGTCTTGTTTCCTCACATGCTATGATACGGATGATAAGAGACTAGTGCTTGCCCTTTCTCCTCTTTCTGATGAGTCCGAGTGCTGCAGTGTTCTTCATTTACTGTACTAGTGAATTTCTTTATTGCTGTTTTGATTTGTTCAGATAGCATGAACTTAGTTTAGCATAACTTCAGGAAATACAGTGTGTGGGTTCTATACTGTCATTTATTATTGTTGTGTAATGATGACACAGGGTTTTAACTTGCTAAGGTTGTCTTTAATTGTTTGGATTGGACGAGGCTCTTCCCGTAGAAGAATGCTGCTTTTACTGTTAGAGCTTGTTCCAGCTCTTCTCTTTCTCTAGATGTTCCAGCTTGTCAGTTTTTTTGGAGCTCAAGACAGTTTCATCTCTTCTTGACACTTTTATCTTAGGCCTGTAATTTTTCCACAGATTTCAATAAGGATTTTTTTTTTTTTTTGCTATAAATGCAATTGATGTGGCCCATACACATATCTGTTCCAAGGCATATCTATAGTCTGTGAGGTTCCAAAGACGACTGTACTGATCTAATTCATGTAATTTGTCTTGTTGGAGATGATTTGTGGTACACTGGGGGCAGATTAATTTCCAGCCAATGCTGACTTTTATATTCACTGATCATTAAGGAATTTCCTCTCCATTGTCTCAGAATAAACAAGATGTTATTTTGATTGTAAGAGAGATGCTCTTACTTATAGACCAACCAGCTTAGAGCACTTTAATTTTTGGATAAATCTCGAAAAGATTTCTGTAATGAATCATTTGAATCACAATTATGGCATTTTTATGAAGAGTTTTTGATCAAAGGAAAGATAGAAAAAAGAAGAACATTCTTTCCCCCCTCTCCCAAATAGGTGATATCCATCTCTTAAGATGTTTATGATAGTGTGATACAGTGGAGGTTTCTGACAACAATGCTAGTTTACTAAATGTGTTTAATAATCTGTAAACCTCTCATTATTAAATGTTCTGTAACATCCTAATGTTGATTCTATTTTCTCATTGGAAAACTCATTCTCATTTTTGATTGATAATTACTAATTTTTTTTTTAAAGAATTATAGATTATATTTTCTCTACTTGTAAACAAGAGAAATGCCCAAGCATTCCTTAATTTAGGTCTTAATTCCAGCTTTGTGTTGTGCAGACTTCTCCTTCTGCGTCAGCAGTGTCATATCTTGAGTTATGATTACTCCCAACTTTTGCTGTTTGAGGGTTTTGTATTTAGTTTGGTTTGTAGAGGGGGACTTTTTTTTGAAGCCTGCTGATGTATTTTATTGGAGGTACATGCATATTCATGAATCTCTCAGATCATGTCTGCATAATTCTCGGGTACTTCAAACATAGAAACAAGGTTCGAAATCTCACACATCTGTCTCAACCGAAACAAACTGTCAGGCAGCGTGATTGTTCTGAGCTGTATTTGCTGCTACGTAGATGTGGGGAAGCGAAGCTGAAGACTTGAGCTTCGTGTATCTTGAATTGCGCTAAGGTCCGTGATCGTGCACACAGCATCTTGCTTGCAGAGTGCACATCCAGTTCTCCAAGACTTGTTTCCTGAGTTCCTCTTCCAGCTCAGATTGATCGTCAGGTTTGGCTGAGGTTTTTGAAAGGAGGCTGAGGCAGAGAGCTGCAACCAACAGGTAGAGTTTGTTGCAGTATAAGGGGAATGGGTTATCGGAAGGTCTTGTTTCCCTTTTAAAAGTTTTTGAGTGTACCACAGCTGTCCTACTGTGACATTGAAGAAGGCAAGAAAAAGCTAGTTGAAGGTTTTGAATGTGATGAGGATCTGAGAATTGACTTAAATGGAGCTGTAGAGAACATGGTACTAGGTAGTGTGTTTGTGATGACCTATTTTGCACTTGTAAATGTTTTTCTGAAGGTTATGTAATGACTTTATTCTTTTGCAAGAGAACAAATGTGTTAAAAGATTTATTCAGAGCATAGAGATGTTTGTTTCATAAATATGTTTGAGTTGTATAACTGATTGTAGATGTAAGAAGTTTTGTTTTCATCAGCTGTTTGTGTATTCAGTACCAGAAAGCTACAAACTGCAAATTATTTCAAAAATCAAAGAGTCTAAATAAGGAGGGAATGATATTGAGAATATGAGTTTTTAATGGAATTTCCTTCTACTGATCGACATAAACTCGATATTGTGTGGGTATAGCTTTAGTAATCAGTTTTTAAACCAGAGGTTGGTTTCCACTGGCATTTAGGGATCTGGGACATAAGATTGTCCACACCTTAAAGCTAAGTGATTTTTCTGTATTTTCTAAAGTCTAGTATTACTGTTTTCAGCGGAGCTCTGTATACCTCCCGAATTTCATTCCAGGTAAGAGGGTGATAGGTGGAGTGAGGGGTTTAGAAGTTGCAGAACTGTTCAAAGCAAGCTGCTTGTTTCTGAGAGGCAGGACATGGTGTGATTGTTAGCATTAACCCCTTCAACTTTCTGCTCCCAGATCAGGCACATTTGTGAAGAACAAATTAAGTTTACATATTGGGTAGAGTCTGGAATACAATTTGTGTTATGTTTATTGTTTGAACAGTTACATATTTTCAATACAACCTTATTGGAAGTGGTGTGAGCTAACTATCCTTGTATTCAGTGCTGGATATCATTTCCTATTCTCTCAGTAGCTAGAAGCAGCAAGTGTAGTAGACATGAGCAGTGAGCCTGATTGCCATTAGAGTTCCCCTAACTGTTAAAAATTGTTCTTGGGATCTTAAATGTTTTTGTGTCAAGGCAAGTTAAAAGTTTGATGACAATTTTCCCATTAGTTTTAACTGCATTACCTGCTAAATGATAACTGTATTAGATTACCTTTGAGAAACTTCATTATAGAGGATAGAACTCTGCCACAGGTATATCTGCCTGCTTGCTACTGATGTCAATCATAGTGTCTTTAAAGAGGGCTAATTTAAGCTGAAAATAACGTCTTAGGTGAGTGATTAAAATGAGCCTGAAAAAACAGAGTACTGTACAGCAGTAGTCAATTGGGATTTTCTTGGAGCTTCCTCTGTACTGTGTGCTCTGGATTCTTGCGAACAAAAACATGACAGTGAGCAGGATCAAGCCTGGAATGCAAAAATTAGATTAGTCAACTCACAAATAATAAAGTAAGACCTTATGGAATAATTCTTGGTAATAATGGAAGCAGGCAAATTGTCTTGGGTGGGAGCATTTGGTCAATCTAGGCTTATAAAACTTTCATGGTATGTGAGCACCTAATGATCTGGATCTTTTCTTCTACTAATTTTAAACTATTTGAATGTGTTTATAGATTGAAATATGTTACTGTTTTTAAAAGGAGGAAGCTACAAATGAATCTGCTTGTGGAATGAAGAGGGCTGCACATGGTTTACGTATGTGCTGGGGCCAGAGCTTCAAAGCTATTTATTTTTCTTAAACCCCACTTGTCCATTTGGAACTGTGCCAACAACACAATCCCAACTTTCACTAAGATACACTGAGAGATTAATTAATTCTTACACCAGAGACTAAGAGCATCACCTTTGTATTGCTAGAAGCCCCAGCTTGGTTGAGACTTTAGCTCCTGGGTTTTTTAAACTGCTGGAAAAAATCCAAAAGTCATCTAGCAACCAAGGCTTACCTTTTTCTAGCAATACTGAGTTTTTAATCTAAGTACACACATGCAGACTCTCCACCCCTTACCCCCACCTCACCAGAATTAGAGTGGTGTTTCATAAAGCCACCACTATCAAACTCGAGTCCACCAACTTTATCCCATGGTGGAAAGAAAACTTTCCCATACCAAGAATATGAAGTAGACAGAAATAATGGGATCTTGCATTTTTCTGGTTTTCAGTGTTATGCAACCAGTAGATGCTGTGCTGGTTTGCTCTTTTTTTGAAGGAGGATATTTTGTCAGCTGTTGAGACATTGAGCTATGGACAGACATTAGGAAAGTTCTTGTACAAAGCTCCAAAACAACTTGTGACTCTTTACAGCAACTTCTCTCTCTTTACAACAAGTTCTTTCACAACAACTTCTCCCTCTTTAACCTACAGACACATTACAGAGATACAGATTTATATGTATATGAAATGTGAATGCACTATCAAGGATTCCAACTTAGAATGGAACTCAGGAAAAAAATGGTGATTTTCTTCATTTTTTTCAGTTGGTGTCAGTGAGGAAAGCAAAAATAGTCTGCCCAGTCACTTTGAATCCCATTCTCACTGTAATCCACTTGCTGCTATTTAGCTACAATGTGGTAGTGGGTATTTTGTTCCCGGGGCACTAACTGTTAGATAAAGTGGTGTAACTATGGTCAGGAACCTGCTGACTTTTTGTGTGTGTGTGTGTTCTGCTTTTCCTCATGAAGTAATAGTTGGCAAAGCTGAATTGGAACTTCTGAGGAATGTATAAAAAAATATTCTGGAGTGTCTAGGTTTACTATTGCTGGCAAGATTAAAGCTGCTGAGCTGTCTAGCTCATTCTATGAATACATATTGCTGGTCTTCTGCATCAGAGTCGCAGGAGAGGGCACAAGTTGGGAAGAGGCAAATAAGGTAAATCTTCCTTTTCTTTGCAGTTTCTGTCAGGAAGGGAAAGAAGCTTTGGTGTGTGTTTTAAATAGGAACAAAGAAGCTGTATTGCTTCACTGTTTCCCTCCCTGCCCTTCTCATGTTGTCTTTCTAGCCAGTGTCGCCTCCTTACCTGACCTTTCTGTCCCTCAGCCCCTGAAAGATTCCTGCTTCTGGAATCTTTCCAGTGTTTTTATAAAGCTGTAAACAGAGGCTTATGAATCCCAGAATGCTTAGTGTACAAAATTCTTCTTTGGTTTTATTACCATCTGATCAATACTAATGTTTTGTGTCACCCACGTCCCTCCTAAACCCCAATGTCTTTAGCTTTTAATTCTCCTTACTAATTGAGGCAGTTTAGATGCATGAACCCCAAAAATGGCAGTATTTGTAATTGGGTATTACAGCTACCCTTATCTGCTGGTGTCCTCGGCGACATGCCCAGTTGGCAGTCCGGCAGGAGAATTGGTTTGATTGCAAGAGCTGAAACCCAAAAGGCTGAATGGCTGAACTGGAGTTGAAATAAGGCAGCCGGGGCCCTTCCTCCCCAGGCGTGGGCAGCAGGTGGCAGTGTGAGTCCGTAACAGTTTGAGCAGATAAATTCAACCTAAAATCAGAAAAAATGAGAAGAAAAATTATTTATTTTTACTCCGTATTAGTCTTCTGACCTAATCAGTAAAAAAGTCATTATTCACACAACACTGGGCAATATGCATTGTAATTTTTAACAAATAATAGGAAACTGTTAATGTTTTCATGGGAAATACAGTTCTGTCTCGTGCAGCAATGGTCATTTATCACTGCACTTTGTGAAATCACTCATTTGTTCTAATTTGAATGTAAATGACTCTAAGGTTTTACAAATAAGGTGACAGACTCACATAAATGTAATTGCAGGGTTCATCTCTCTCTTTTTATATATCACTCATTAAGTTATGAATTAAATACATCGTATTAAACCAGGGGCATGTCCAATGATGATATTGTAATGGCAAATTACTCTATGCTATTAGAGGTGTATTTTTTATTCATGGACATTAATTTGTCATTAAGCAGCATTAGTTTAGCACTTTTATGTGGAAGACGTGACCTGAAAGAGGAGACTTACAGCTCTAATGTGAAAGAACAGGAATACAGGCACCAGACATACAGAGCTTTTAATTTTTTTTTTCCTGCTGTAAAGAAGCAGAGGGACATTTTGTTTAAATTTGCTTTGATCTAAAGCAATTTGAGTTGTGTTAAGCCATTTTAGCAAAGGTATTTCTGAAACATGAAAATGCTTGGGTTATAAAGTATTTACCAATATAGGAAAAGACAGAGTGCTAAGTACAAAATGGTAACTATAAATTATTTGTAACCTATGAACTTGAAGAGAACACTGAGTCTGAAGTGAGTTGCAATCTGATTTTATCCAAGAAGTGTCACTGTGGTAAAGAGTTAATTGTCTATCTTTTCTTTCTTCTGCACTGGCTTAGCCAAAATAGAACTTTTTTTTTTTTCCCTTAATTATGAAGTATCTTTTACCTCCTCTATACTTGGTATTTTAAACACACCATTATTATTTTCACAGCGATCAATTTCAGGTTTGAAATGTTAAGCAGGAACTGAATTTTTCTTTAAGAAAATGAATGAGAAAATATATTATTTGATGAAATTTGAGCGGCAACTTGGCCCTTGAAGTATTAAACTGAGGAAAAGAGTGAATGACTCTGCTCCATCTTCAAAAGATATTAAAAATACCTTGTAAATTTTATTTTAATTTTACACTGGGTTTAATAGAAGAGGCAGTCCTTTCAAAACCTTGTTTACTTAATGGTGAATGTGAACTGAAGTCATAAAGATCCAAGTTGATACATCCCCCAGTTTGGCGGTGTTTGCATTTTAGACTTTTCTTTAGACCATCCCTTGTGAAAGGCAAAAAGTCTGAACTTGATACGAATCTATGTAGTTGATTCCCCCTCCAACTCCATTATATGTTATATTTTTCTGATGGCTTAATCATTACTGTTTGATCCATCTATCTGAGCTGCTCACAACACACTCAACTAGTGTGTTGTGCTAGTTAAGAAGAAAGATTTGTAATGAAAATGACCTAATCGCAAAGTATACGTAAGTAGTTTCAGAAATGGAAGTACCCCCAATTATCATCTAGTTTTGACCAATGTTAAATACTATTTCAGTGCTTAACAGAGAAACATGTTTTGTGGAACCATTTCAGTTTGTAGGGGAGCACAAAGAAGGAAACAAGTTCCATGGAAGGCTGCTGATGTTTTCTAGTAGTTCTCTTAGCTGCGGTCAATGAGGCAGCATTTTAGCATGTTGCATCATTTATAGGGTTTTGTTTGCACAACTGCGTAGGAGTACAGTTTGCCAGGGAACCACTATCTTGTTTCAGAATTGTGATGTGTACTAATTCTATTTAAAACAAAAACTCCATTTCTGTCCAGGATATTGAATAGGCCTTGAACCCAGAATGAATATAAATGTATACATGCTGTCTTACTGAATCTTCAGCCAATATGTAATCAGAGCTTTGAAAGTTATAAATTGTCCTCATTCATCTCACTAATTCTAAGAATTAAAGATACAAGCCTAAAGATTAGTGGTATCAATAACTTCATTAACCATCAATAATGTCCTGAAAGTGTGTTATTCCAGACTGAAAAATATTTGTAACTTTATTCTCTTGTTTTCCTGTGTAATCTATTCTAAACATCTGTTTATTAATTTGGAGGAAGTTGCTGCTAAATTTCCCATCTGTTTCAACAGTCTTACAGAATTTGTGATTTCTACCACAGAGCATGTCCAACTGCATAGGAAGCATTGGATCTTGAATGCCTTAAACCAAGACTTCTATTTGTGGTTCAGTGGGAACTGAGCTGGTAACACATGGAATTGTCCCTACAGTAATTTTTATAGGAGCTGTTGTGTCCTCTGGATTAGGGAGGTAGTAATATATTGGCTGGATTTGCCTCATAAACACTTTGACCTTTGTTGTGAAAGTTTCCAAAGCCACTTGAAGGAGGTTTTTTCTAAATTCCATTTCAGTGTTTTCTCCTTGTTTACTATAAGCCACATCTGTTCTAATTACATACGCAGAAGGACTTGACTTTCCATAGCATCTAAGCACACCTGTTTATCATGGGGAAAGTATTGTAGTAACCTCAGGTAGGTTCATCCCCCAAAACACATTGGGATTGGAATTCCCACTGACTCAGAATGGCATGTTGTGGGTATAGTGTAGGCTAGGGGGACAGGCACAATGTCAGTGTCACATACCAGGCCCAAAATCAGTGTTCATATGTGTCTGTATTTTGGTTTTGCCTGCCTCACAGTGTTTTCACTCATACTTGCAGCACTACCATCTTTATGGGGAACTGAAGTGTGCAGGGAGTATATGTATACAATGGTGGTGTCAAGGCCTCCCAGAGACTGATATTGAATGTTTACTGTAATTAAATACATGAAAATATTTGACTACCTAGATATTGTTGTGAGTCTTAACTTGCACATGTATTATACACCATTAGTAAAAAGTCCTAATTAAGTTCTGGACTCATATAGCACCATTCAGCCCTGGACCAAAAGTTGAACAGAGTAATGGAACTTCTTGAAAAGGAATAAAAAAAGTGGCAAAACCAATCAGTGAATATTTTGAGGTGTGGGCAAAACAAACAACACTAGGTATATCTAACCTTTGATAAGCTGTTGTTAGCATTTTCTAAGTGTGGTTGAAATCTTTGAAATTTGGATGTTTTAGCAACATTCCTTATTAAAATTTGTATTCAAGGGACTAATTTTTATAACATTGCATAGAATAATAATTGACTAAAAACTTTTTCAGTATGCTTTAGTTGGTTTTTAAAAACAGTGACTGTTCTTGTAAGCTCAGTTCCTTCAAAAAAGAATGTATTTCTGCAGCTAATTCATGCCCTTCCTCTAAATGCCCTAATAGTTACTTTTCTGTTAAGGGGTGTCTGGCTTCACTTCATTCTGATTATGTTTAAAGGTGGTGTAACAGCCTTTCATATACTTCAGGATTTTGAGATACTGGCAAGCATCTGTAGTTGTGAACACTTAGAAATTTGGCCTACAGTGATCTATTCTGCTTTTAAAGGTGATATCTTCAAGGTGAAATCTTAAAGCCAGTGAGAATTTCATCATTTGGTTATGTGTCTTACATGTATGATGCATTGATTAAATATTTTTCTCTTCCATATTTCTGTGGAAAAAAACCTTGGTAGTAAAGCATGGAATTCTGACCACTAGCACTTTGAGATTTGGCAGGAGGTGGGGGGGGGGGAAGAGGGGATTCTTTTTTTTATTCTTAGTAAGAACTGCTAGAAACTAAATGAACAGAACTCATCATGATCTTTAAAGGCTCATGTCTTCTTAATGCTTAGCACCTTCAGCAGTGTGAGCATTCACATGTGTTAGTTTTAGGAGGACTTATGACTTGTTTGACACTACTGAAGGTCAGATGCAGAAAGCTGGGGAAGGACTTTTCATAAGGGCAGTTATTGACAAAACAAGGGGAAATGGGTTTAAACTGGAAGAGGGAGAGTTTAGGTTAGTTATTGGGAAGAAGTTCTTCACTGTGAGGGTGGTCAGACACTGGAACAGGTTGCCCAAGGAAGTTGTGGCTGCCCCCTCCCTGGAAGTGTTTAAGGCCAGGTTGGATGAGGCTTTGAGCAAACCTGGTTTAGTGGAAGGTGTCCCTGATGATGGCAGGGGGGTTGGAACTAGATGATCTTTAAGGTCCCTTCCAACCCAAACCATTCTATGATTCTATGAAATGTCAAACTGGACATTGAGTCAAGGTCCATTTGTTACATTTGGGCTTTGTCCTTTCTAGATTTTCTGGTTTTGAGAGTCAGATTTGTAATTTCTGACCAAGAGACTGATAAGTGAATCCCTAGTCAATAATGCTTAAAATAAAAGCAAATCCCCTTTGATCCTCACACATACTGAATTCTTCTTTTTTGATTCAGTGGTGCTTCCAGAATTTTTTTCATTCTTTTACTGTTCTTCCTGTATGTGGACCACTGCTACCCCTTTTTGTCCTGTTTACCTCCTGAAATCAGTTATTATTATCTAGTAAACGTACTAATCAGCACAGCTCCTAGTCATGGGAAGGAGAGATGTTTCTTTCACTGCACCCTGTTCTTTAGGGACAGTGTTGTAGAGGGTTTTATTTTACTGAGACATCATGCTTATACAAAACATGTTACAGACATTTTCCTGATATATTGAGCTGTATAAATAGCTTTGAATTGTGTTAAAGTTGAGGGTGGGGAAGAAAAGAATTCTCTCACTACTAGAGCGCTGGATTGGGTTCCAGGCATTTGAGGTTCTGTTTTGTGTATCTTCTACATCGTGGGAAATCTGTTAAATTATTCTTCTGCTCCTCTTTTTTTCTCAGTAAAATGAGAATTTGCCTTGGTTTAGTGCTGTGAGCAGAAAATTTCTTAGTGATTTTTGAGGTGAGATCAGATATTGCAGGAGCATGGAGATACCTGAACAAATAAGTTTTCAAAATAAAATTTTAAATGGTGCTTTTTTATCATTCAAATATTTATAATCAGGTTCTTTTAACTGTCGAGTACCTTCATATCTTCCTGGAGCTGCAGCAAGTCTCTTGCTTTTCAGAGGAATATGAAACCATATAGCCTCAGTGGTCAAATTGTGCCAATGTTTCCTTCTTTACATGTACAGACAATTGGCAAAAAACTTGTTTTATTGCAGTCATTTTCTAAATGCAGAGTTTCAAAATGTTTGTAATCATATGAAGGCAATGCAAACAAACAGTCCTATGCTTCCTAGTCCAGTGACCAGGGGAACTTTGATCCTACATTCATGAGCTAGAAACTATTTTCTGAAAATTTGGTCAGAACTTGTTTTGCTTTCATATATTCTCTCCATTTGATAAATATCTTTGCTCAAGATCAAATCCTCTAGGAGTCTTTCTTTTAAAAAACTAAGTTGAACACCTTAAATCTTACAAGGTTGGTTTTCAAGCCTGTAGTATTTTCATATCCTTAAAGTGTGGACTTCAGAACTGGGACCATTATTTGAGCAGTAGCCTTAAAAATGCAGTGTTGAAGCAGCAAGGGAGTTTGTTTCTTTTTTTGGACAGTACTCACTGTGCATTTTATGACATGAGCCTTTTTTTTTTTTTGTGCAGCGCTGCAGCACTGTTCTCAGAACTGATGTTGCTATTTATGACCGCTTCTTAGTGCCTCCTCATGGCCTGTGAGTGTTGTTCCAAGTAGAGCTCGGTATATTTTCTGTATCAGCTATGTTACTGATTCTCAGATATTTTTTTTTAATAAGATGACTTTGCCAGGAAAGGCAAACAATGCTCATATTCTGTCATTTTCATAATTTGTTACCCCACTGCTTTTGCAGAATCTTATGCAAACTCTATGGGCAAAACTTACCAATCTCTCATTAATTAAACTGTTAACAGCATGGGACCAAGAATCAATTCCTTGAGGACTTTGCTGGAAAAAGTTACACTGCTTTATAACTTAGCATTATTAGCTTCATTTTGAGATTGTCATTGAACAAATCTTTGATCCATCTAAGATGCATCCTACCAGAAGTATGTAATATATGAAATTTATTAAATATTATAGCACTCAATTTCTCTAATACTCCTTGTATTATATTAGTCCTATTTTATTCTGCCAGTGTTTCTTGTAAACTTGAGAAAATGAGCTCTTTTGAGGCTTCAAAAAAACAAGTTCCCCTACTGATGCCTTATTCCTTTCATACAAGTCAAATGTTAGTAGATAGCTGTGGTGATGTGATTCTTACAATGCATTAGGAACCACTGATTTCAAATGGGTGACTGAGTCTGCTTTGTCTATCAAAATTATACTCCGTATTGAGTTATCCTGCACTGGATTCAGCCTTTTTTGTAGGTAGAGTATCACATGCTGCCTTAGCATTCTGAGAAGATTTTGTTCGAGTTGTTTATCAAATATATCTGAAATATGAATTTATCTGTGTTAATTAACCCATCATGCCACACATTTTAGACAGTTGGTTTCATTTTCTGGTGATATTAGATGTTCAGCTCAATACAGTTACCCTTTTCCAATTCTCCATTTTTAGATGTTTTATTAGCTTTGTTATAGTTAAGCATTTGGTGACGGGCTGTTGCCTGGGATTCTGAAACAGAGACAGTTTTTTAAGAGAAGTGGTCCCTCACTGGGTTTATTACAGAGCACACATATACATTATTGAAATGTTCCAGAAATAAAATGTCATAAAAAGATTCTGAAACAGTTGTTTGAATCATATTATGTATTCTTTGCACATGAACACCTCCCCTGTTCTTATTTATACCAAGAGTGTTAACATTAGTATATGGATAACTTTAGAATATGCACCCTGTTTGTTGTTTAGCACAACATCATGAGGGTTGAGTTCCTTTTTTAGTTAGTGACTATCATGCTGTTATCCATCTTCGTCATTAATCATTTACATTTATGCAGAGCAGTTAGAGGAACTATCACCCAGCCTCCTTGAGAAGCCACGTCTTCTCTGGATTGTGATTCTAACTCTCCTGCTAGATTCCAGTGCTGTTTGCCCCTTGTTATCTCTGGGCCTCTTGTCTGGATCTGCTGTCTTGTTCCTTGGTCTGGGTTTTTGTTTTTGTTTTGTTTTGTTTTTTTTTTCATGCTTCTGTGTTTAAAAGTGGTAGTGTCTTTCTCTGACCTGCCAGAGCTCCAAAGTGGATCCTGAGCAGCACAATGGAAATGGAATTTCAGCCTTAAGGTTTTGTCACTGTGATTTGGCCCACAGTGGACAATGATGCAGACGGGATCTTGCTTAACTGTGGAATGGATTAGGGACAGTGCAGCTGGAATGGGTTGAGATTTTAGATGCAAAGTTCAAAGATGTAATTACTGAACATATCCAAACTATTTTTCTAGAGGCTGATGAGAAGAGTCAATGGAAGTTTTTCACAGTGAAAGCAACACCTATGAGCTATTTCCATTCTGAATATTTTTAATGTGAAAGAGCAGTGGTCTTCTCCTGTCATTGTCATTCTTAGTAATACGTGATATGCTTTTTGAGTTGTTTTCAAGAGATTCATCTCGAGGCTGGAAAACTTAAGCTTTGAAGTACTAAATGTTCAGAAAATAATAAGTTATTGAAAAAAGGGCATTGGAAAGGGGTTCCTTAATATCTCTACTAACAGATCTATAAGTAATGTTGAATTTGTTTTCTCTCCCCCTCCCCTCCATGCTAATAATGGAGAAAGGGATTAAGAATAAAAATCACATTTTAGCATACTGTGTATTGGAAACATATTTTCTGCTTGTATTTTCACAGTGTTTGAAAGTTTTCATACTTTACACATATTTAAAACTTCCTTTGTTTTTCAGAATATTAAGGGGATTTCCTTGCCTACTTTTGAAACAAATCTTAAGAAAATTACTGAAATAATTTTTCCCCCAATAAATAACTGATAAGTACCAGGACGATTACAAGATCCATTACTCAAATACAGAAAGAAATTATGTAAGCAATTGGAAAATAATTTCAGAGCATCCTCAGCAGGATCTACTGCATCTCAGTGGATCATAGTCAATTGCCATTTGTAACATGTCATATTATTTCTGTCCTGCTTGGCAGACAGAGGGCTGTTACTGTGTCTCACTTGAAGACCAAGTTTACAGTGAATTTTTGTGTATTAAATCATAGGATGGCTTTGAGCTACTAATGAGATACCATCAAGAAAAAAACATTTTGAGTCTAGGATATTTCATGCAAGGTAATTTATGAAGTTAAGGAAATATTAATGCTGGTGTACAAGATACTGCTGAAAAATCAGGAGTACTGCAGAGATTGCCCATGCAGAAGAATAAATGAAGTCAAACTGGGAGAGGTGTAGAAAAGGGCAGCTAAGATGATCAGGAAGGCCTGAGGAGATTTTACGTTTTTACGTGAGGAGATTAAAAGAGCTTGGCTTGTTTAGTCTAGCAAAATGAGGGCTGAGGAGGAATATGATTGCTTTCTGTAAATATATCAGGGGAATAAATACTGGGAGAGGGGGGAGCAGGGAGAGACACAGAGTGCTGCTAAAATTGTTGGCACAGGAACAAATGCATATAAACTGTCTGAGTAAATTAAGCTGGAAATTAGGAGACAGTCTCAAAATCAGCTGAGCCTTCTTGTAATAGTAGTTGGGAGCAAGAACAGAGCGAGTTTTAAGATGGATCTTTTTTAATTTATGAGGAAGATGACTTGATGAGTTTGTCTAGTGTAGGGGGATAGGCTTCCACTCCTGCATTCTTATGGTCTTAAAATCTTATTAGGGTCTGCAAAACCACTGAAAGCAATAGGATTGTACAGCCCTGTTTTTCTTTATTCTTCTTATTGATGGCAATTATTTTTTTTTGACTGCTACTTCTGTGAACTTTGGATTTCTAAAGGACAAAATTTGGACTTTCTGGATTTGGCAATATTAGCAACAAAAACAAAAAAGTGAACATTTACCATAAAAAATTGCTGGTGGTTGATGGATTAACCAAGGAGTTTTCAACTTTCCTCAAGCACTGTAGTAACTCTAAAGAGTTAGCAAAAATACAAAGTAATGAAACAGCTGTAAAGACTGGACCAATATTCTGAGATTTCTGATGGAGTAAAGAATGCAGGATTAGGTCATTCCTCATAACATATTTGAAGAAAAGACAGGCTCCCATAATTGGCAAAAACTATAAACATTGATAAATCTGATTAGATCCTCCCTTTGGATTTCTGCTCTCTGAAATGGCATAAAAGGGTCAGGTGAAGAGTTAGATGATCTTCATATTCTGTTTCATACCTGTATTTTTATTTGTTAAATAATACTGATTGCTACAGTTATCACTATTACAGTTGCTAGAGATTGCTACAGTTACAGTTATGAAGCCAGGTGAGATGTGAAGTTTTTCATTTGTGCCTGGTGCAGTTAAAAATATATATAAATAAATGAAAATAAAAGATTTCCCATAGCAAGGGAAAGCAGCTGTTGAAAACTCTGCAAAACCTTACCTATGGTTGTTCCAATGGTACCATGAAACGTTAACTGTGTAGTCTTAATGTTTCATTATTGTATTTCTTTCCATGATACACATAATTGTGTATGTAATATATGAAAAGTATGTATAAGCAGGGTCACTTAATATTTAATTGAATTGCCATTTGAAAATATTTGTACTATTTAATAACTTTAATCTGTCTGAGATTTTAGAAAATGGTTGGGTTTTTGGTTTTATATTTGTGTATCTGCATATGTCATGTTTCAGTTTCTTTTTTGAAGACCACACATATGTCTCATCACATGAGCAATCTGAGTCATGTCTTTCCACTGTGCTTGTGAAGGTCACAGGCCACCTCCACACCTTTGAAGAGGGTGCTCACTGACACCAGCCAGCAGGATTGAAGGTGAAAACTAAGTAGATATAGGGGAACGCTAAGTGAGAAGGGAAATGAATTCTTGTAGGGAAGAGGTAAAATAATAGGGTTGAAATGTTTTGATATTGTTGCTCTTGTACTTAGCCCAGACCTACTTTGAAATAACACCAAGGATGCAAGATAACTTTTCATGCTTAAAAGAAAAAACAAAAGCAAGAATTACAGAAAGTGTTGAGAAAGCAATGATCTACCAGAAAAATTAATTTTATGAAATGAGTCCTTTAAAAAGTCATCCTTTGCAGTGCCTAGAAATACAACTACAGTCTGCACTCATCTTTTAATAAATATAAACTCAGTTTTATACATTGGAAAATTCTGACCTAGCTGTTCCACTGTGACCAGGCTTCAGCAAAATGCCTTTCATGGTTCAGCTGAATGGCTTTGGTGTTTAGTGGAGGAAAATTTCAAATAATGTCTAAAATACAGTTTTTGAAGGATTTGTGCTTATGCTTAGTATGAAATAGCTATGTCTGTTGCTATGCTGTTGAGTATGTGCATGATCTGTTAGTTCTTAGGTAAACGTGAGGTTTTGCAGAACTAGAACCTTTGATGTAGAAAGGAAGAGCTAGAACCAACAGAACCAGATTTCTTTTCTCTTAAAATTGTGTTGATCCCTTTTGTTGTCGGATATGAATATTTTTGTCACTGCAATTTTCATATTGTTACTATCCCTTATCTATTTAGAGTCTGCCTTTGCTGTGATTTATGTTAAGGTTCTCCTCTAAATGGTGCAGCTGGTTCATAGTATTTAACATAGCAGAGAACCTGGAGGACTTGGGGTCAAGACCCTGTTGTGCTAGGTGCTGCTGAAGGATTTTGAATAAACATGTCCATGTCTTGGAGACCTAACACTTCCTTTTTTTGCTTTAAAGAGGCTAAACCCCTTTAAAGAAAAGGGGAAATAGTGTCATCATGCAACTCTTCTCTGTTACAGCAGCAGGGCTAGTCATGTAATACCTTGATTTATAACAGTGTTGTAATCTAAATAGGAAGCAGGTGGAATTACAACTGGGTATGATACTTTGGATATTAATGGCTTGGCTTGGCAGTGGAATTCTAAAGCTGTATATACTTTTTCTGTCTTAATTATGCATTCATTAAAAGCTTTTATACCCAACAGAATAAAGTAAATATTGTTTGATCTCTGTAGTGTGCTCCCGGACTGTAGATTTGCACAGCAGGGTCTTGATAATCTGAATAAATTGCATTTCCCCAAGGAGTTTATCTTTCAAATAAGGTCATAAAGAAATGCATTCTTTCCCCTTAGTTCTCCTTGTGCTTTTTCTGCTATTTATAACACGGAGCAGAGGAATAGAAGTGTATTGTAGTCTTCTGTGTACTTGGTTATGATTAACTCTAATTTATCAATCTGTTACTTACATCCTTTTCTGTGGCTTGTGCAAGACAATTATTATTTAAAGTACAAACGAATAAAGATGGATTTGGAAGTAATTTAAATACAATATTTATATCTATTATTCGTTTGACAATGTATAATATCTCTATATTAAAATACACCTCCGTATTAAAACACGGACAATGTCCTATCATTTATTTTGAATATTTAATATTATCGTCTTTCAGATTATGTTTGTTCGGAAAACTGATTTTCTTTTATGAGGGTTTTAAATGCCAGCTCATTGTTAAACTGGTTTGGCATCTAAAGGTTGTTACTACTGAATTAGAAGACCACTAGTGTAGAACAATAGATTCTCTTCAGAGAGGGGGAAACTGGGGGATCTATATATATATATATCTATATCTATATATATAGTAAGTAGGATGTGTAGGATCAAAGATAGTTTATCATTTTAGAAGTAGACACTAATAAATAATTTGGCCAATTTATTAAATAGGTTTGAGTTTACTGATTTTTGATTTTAGTACTATTTCAGCTGTTAGTTTTAAGATGTGTATATATAATCTTACACACGTTTTCTTAGTCTGAAAGTGTTTCAGCAGTGTAACATACATCACATTAGAAGAGATAAGATCACTACCTTTCCCTAATTCTCTTCAGCTCTTAGTGACAGTTCTGCTTGTGTTCATATTTCATCGTTCAGTTCAAAAAAGATAAGTGGCATATATTTAAAAGTTTATAAAAGCAAGATTAAAAGTTTCAATAATTTACATAAACCCATTTTGTATTGCATGTTTTTAAAGAACGTATACTGCAATACAGAACCAGAAGGAAGTTCCACACAACTCTTACATTTTGTAGCTGCTCTTTTAACACAATATAATAAAATTGGTGGAAAACAAGAGACTTCCAGAACTCTTATTCATGACCACACCTAAATTTAATTTCATAGTAACCTATGTAATTTTTTAACAAAGTTTTTAACTCAATTAAGTGTTTAGTATGAAAATCTATTCAAATCAAACTGAGTTGATAGGGATTGCTTTGATACTTCCTGTTGGATTTGTTTAAGCTAGAAGGTAAGGTGCTTGCTTTTTTTTTTTTTCCCAACTAACTTACATACTGCTGATGTTTCTGAAAGTCTTACCGCACGTGAAGAACTAGATTATCTGGTCTGTGGTATACATCTTGCAATCTCAGTGTGACATTTTTTCCCTCTAGTATCATTACAGAGACAGTAATGTATAGTACTGTATAATTTTAATTTGAATATTGGTATGACAGTCTGATAATTTTAATTTGTAAAAGCTAATGCACTACTAGCTTCTTTGGCTGTGAAACAAAACCCTGTAGATAACTCTAACCTTACAAAAACAGGAACAAATGTTTCTGATTACAGGCCCTGACCAGTTTTATCAAAATATACTTGCAGTATTCATCAAGCAATAAACTGTAAGTCCAGCAGGTCACTAACACATTACGTTAGGCAAAGCATAAAAAATCCTCTGAAGCTTAACAATGAAAATAAGTAAACAAAGAAACCCCCATGATAAATAAATAATTAGACACATAAATAAATAAGCATCTGAAATAAGTGAACATATACAAATAAAAATGAATAATACTGTAAACAAGCAACTGGTGAGAGTTTATTTGTCCAACCAGAAGTATATTTGGCCTCTTCAACCATGTGACAACTTCCATAAAAAACTTCAATTGGTGTTGATTTGAGGGGGTAGGGGAGTGGGGGGGAATCATAAAAAAATACGCAAACCAAAAATGAAGGTTTACCAGTGTCTTTCAGATTTCATTGAAATTGTGAAGATTTTTCAGGGGAAAACTGCATTTGTGTGTGATAATACTGTTTCTCTCTAGTGAACAAAGGTTTTATTATGATATCTCCAGTATTGTCCTCTTCTGAAGTCTGCCAAAAGCCATCTATCCTTCTTCATTGACCCATAGTGGGGTTTGGTCAGAGCTGTATTTTAGTTGGGCTGTTGATCCTCCAATCACAGTGCTTGATTATTTATTTGTTTATTTTAATCCTCACCAGATTATACTCCTGTGTGTTGTTGCCACCATTGCATGGCCATCACAGAAGTGGTGGTGTGAGGTGCCATCTGTCATCTGCAGATATTAAATCACCAAGCAAGCACACAGACCAGATACTTCTCATCATGTAAAATATATTCCTTTCTCTTTCCTTCTGCAATTGGTGAGGGTTTATCCTTACCTCCTCTCTGTTAGTGTGAAGAGGAACTGACACTAGCATATCTGCGGCTTTTGGGATGATGCCTTGTTCTGACAATGTAAAGAACTTCTCTTTGTTCTTCCAAGAAAACAATATGAAATTCCTGTGCAGCAGTTTAAGTAGATAATGAATAGTTTTATCTTTAATGTACCAGCCTGCTAGGGAAGGTGTGTGGTTCAGACTGGGAGATTATGCAACAGGCAGGAGCCTCTGCAAGATTCTGTTTCCTCCAGTACTGACTCCTCTAAGCAGGTGAAAAAAATTCTTTCTCCACTCTCCATTGCATATGCATAAACAGCTCCGCAGTCATCAGGACAGCCACCCAGTTCACACGTTTGAGATGCAGTCCCTAAAACATTCCAAAAAACCCCCTCTTCGCACTTTCCCATCTTCCCTGTTGCGCTGCTCTATCTGCCAGCCGTGCAGCTCATTTGACATTTACAAGATTTCTTGTCAGTTTCATTTGGTGCCGCCATTCCATCCAGCAGAGCAGGGAAAGTGAAATTGACTTAATTTAGTCTGTTTCTCTTTCCCGCTCTAGTCCCTGTGTTAACTAACCAGCAAAGTGAAACTGACAAGGCTTCTTGTCATTTTCACACATGTTGCTGGTCAAGGAGAAGGCGGCTGATAGGGAGCAATGCGGTAAATTGGAAGATGAAAACCAGGATTGTGGAGGGGAGAGGAAGAGAAGTGTGAGTGTGCAGCGAGAGCAGAGAAAATGGGTAAATGTGCTCCTTTTCCAGACGTCCTGGGTGCTTTTCTCTAACATGAGTGAATTCTTGGCCTCTCTTCTGAAGAATGTATGGTCTAGAATAGCAGTAGTTAGCTGTCCAGACACTAATTTACAAGAGATGCCAAGTTGAAAACATTAGCCCGTAAATATAGGTTATCTGTTACCAGGATGGAAAAAACTTCCTGCACCGAGTTACTGTAGCTTTTGTCTCTGTAGATTTTCTGCTGCTAGAAGGAGGGGCAGAAAGAATACGAGGCAAATATCCACTAGAGGTTGATGTCAGTGGTTAGGAAAAAAAGGTCTATTTGTTCATTGAAGATAAATTTATACATAACAATATGTAGCTCAGCATCTCGCATTTCGTGAAGTTTTATGGAACAAAAAGTCATGCTACACAGGTGCTCTGTCTCAATCAAGATGGTAAATAATGAACAAACAGTTGCTTTGTAACAAATTATTGTACTTAGATATATTTTTAATCCACTTGTTAACTCCTGCAAGCTTTTGTCACACAGTGTAAATCATGCTGGTTTATTATTTTGTGTACTAATCCATATTTCTTACAGATGCTGTATGCATATATAACCTTAGCAGTTGCAATATAAATTAGTACTATCATATGTATTTGCATATGCACTGGTAACATTTGCACATACATTTTGAATGAGGCTGTGTTAATTAATTTAAAATTATATTACTTTCCTTCTCTACAGCTTCAAAAGAATAATCTTTTTTCTTTATCTGAAACCTGTGGGATTTTTTGTTCTCTGTTTTGTTTTGAGGTTTTTTTTTCTGAGACATATTTTGTTTGCTTCACCCATTTAGGAATTAAATAGTTTAAATTACTTGGACCTGTATAAGCTCGCAGACCTCTTCAACCTCACTTTGTTGGAGAATGCAGTGGTTGACTTCTTAGTAAAACATCTTTCTGAGCTATTGAAGAGTCATCCTGAAGAAGTTCTGGCACTCCCATACTGTCTCCTTCGAGAGGTTTTTAAAAGTGATAGACTCACTTCACTCAGTGAAGAACAAATCTGGCAGGTAAGGAGACTGGTGAACAAGCAGAATGTGTGATACTCTGTACATCATAGCAGTAATCTGTTGTTTTGAAACCCTGGAGCAATCTCAAGGGAGAACAAGCACTTGAGCAAAAACTGTGAATAACAACCGAGAGAAATTTTAAAATGAAATTCAAAAAATGTTGTGTTGTGTTAATGCAATTAGTTTGTTTGGAAGAGAAATTTGTCTTATTGCTTAACTTGTGTTACTCTAATGTGGCCAGAGATTTTTTTTTCCAGATCCAACTTTGTTGGTGGGAAGAGATGGCCAATACATGCAACTCAATTATCATTGCCTCTTGTGAGGCTGGTGCCACAAGTCTGGCAGCAAACCTGCTTCTGCATTCTCTCCCGTTCACTTCAGACAAACTTAGCTGTGGAACCTCAGTAGTTATTTAAATTGTTTAGGCTACCACAGCTGACTTTGCCTGAAGCAAATTAGCGAATCATCGTGCAGGCTGCTCTGCTCAGAGGTGAGTGGAGGCATCAGTGGAAGATTTGTGGCAAGAAGCTGGAGGTGGTGATCATTTCTTTTAAGAAAACTGACTCTAGAAAAGGCCCAGGTTGCTAACCATAAAATATCAACAGGGTGAAAACATCTTAGGACCTTGAGTGTGGAGAGCAGTGGGGTGGGAAACCTAATATGAAAAAAAAAATCAGCCTGTAAAGAGAAACACGAAAACTAAAACAAAATCTATCCTTGGAAACGTTTCCATCATATGTATATAAAAATTGCAATTCACAATGTACTAGGAGCAAATCTCTATAACACTGTTTGCTCAAACCTTTCTGTTTCCTTTTTGCTGTTAGGTTTTATAGAAGGAAAGTATTTCAGAGTATTTCAAGGTAGAATGTAACTTCCTAAAAAGGAAGTATTTCTTTCAAGCAAGTGGGTTATCTTGGTCCAACAGAGAAGACTGAGAGTAACAAGACTGATTTATATTCCAGTCCCTGTTATTTATATACTTATCTTTTTGATTATTCTAAGCAAATAATTTAAACTATATGCCATTGTTTTCTCAAAGCGTAAAATGTGTCTTTATCTGTGGAATACTTCGTGTTCTCTAGGTGAATAACATCACACAGGAACAAAATATTTATTCTTTAAAAGTAAAAATGTCTAGTTAGGCTCTTCAAACCACAAAGACAGTATACAGAGGTAACTTAACCCTTCAGCTGGACAACTAGAATACTTGTTTCCAAAACTTTGAGGCTTTAGATCATGGGGTATTTTGTAAAGATTATATTTTCTGCAGATATTAATATCAAGTTAGACTCTTGACTATCCTAGTCTCTGGAGGATGTCTGTACAACAGAACCTGTGTCACAATACCCATGATGGTGGGTTTGGTTTGGGTTTTTTAGGCATGACACTGTGGAGCACTAGCCCATATTCCTTTGATCAGAAAACATTTTGATTTACAAGTTCATATATGGGGCATGGCCGATTGGTCAGTTGGGTTTTGCCATAATTTCTCTGCAGGATTAGTGAAATCTCCTAGCAATGTGCTTGGATATGCTTTTGCTAAGAAAGTTGCTACAGCAAGCCACACAAGTGTTATTTAATGCCAGCTCAGTAATGAACAAGCGTACAGGGTAATATGCCCCATGCAACCTGCTGAAAGAAAGTTTGGGAAGTGGGAGTTTTTAAATCTTGTGTCATTGTCCTGTCCTGCAGGAAGAACTTGGAAATAATTTTCTTAATTGTGGGCACTCCACTCAATGAATACTTAACGAGGCAAATATGACAAAACTTCTGTTTCTGTTGCAGAGTCATCCTGGGGAGAGATACTTATAGGTAATATGCTGCTTTTTGAGTGACAACAAACTCCACACTGTCCATTTAAGTGTTATCATAATTGCCTCTCTAAAGGTTACTAATGCTGTTCCGAATAATTTTTTGAAACTAGTTTTCAGCTGCGGGCAAAACGTGCATGTACCTTTTTAATTCAGTCTGTACATGCAGGAATAAATATATATTTATAAATATTCCAGGTCCCCAGAATGAATTAAAAGACATACATAAATATTTACCAATTTAGACATTCAGAAGGCAATAAGAAACTGTTTTTTTGCTTTATCTTAGTAAATAAGTAATTCCCTCATAGTCAACCCAATAGAAGAAAATCAAATCAGACCAGCTATATTGCCTCAAGTGTAGTTAAGTTCATCATTTTTGCTAAGGTTATAGTGGTAATGCAATATACCATGGAAGAATCTAATATTCAGCCCAGGGTGAAGATTGGGTATGCCAGAGGATTAGTGTCAGGGTGCTTTATAGAAGTGAAACTTGATGGACAGGCTGGAGACAGATCTACAGAATCTCATTAAATTGCTGAATTGTTCATTACTGAGCACTCTCACTGTAATAAAGTGCTCATTGACTTTGACAAATCCCCATCCCATGTCTTAAGGAAGAACAGCAAAGCAAGAGGTGTTGGGGAAGCTGGAGGAAATTGGCACAAAGTGGGGCAGATAATAGAAAAGCTGATGGGGGATGCTATCGTTTGATTTGTCTGTCTTACCTGTGACTAGTGTGGCCTCCTGCACACACACGTGTATGTGTGTTATGGCGATAGGAATTCAGCGTGTCCCCAAGGCACCTCTAGTAGTAGGGCTCCCACGAAGCCTTAAGCACAAATTAAAGCTTCCCTCAGAGAACCTCTGGAAAGGGTGCCACAGTCTGCAGAGCACGGTTATTTTCACTACTTTAAATTCCCAATGTCCACTGGGCAATCTGATCCTAATGCACATAAAGATTAAGGCAGTTATTTTAATGTTTCAAAATGTGTGCACAGAGTGATGCTTGGTTGTGATTTAAACTAAAGTGACTGCAGCTCATATCCAGCACATTTTGGATTTTTGTTAGACTACCAATTCACAATTGCCCAATTTTAGTGAGTGTGATGAAATATAACCTTGAATAAACTAAGTGTGAGAAAGTTAAACAGTAATATTAATGTCAATATACTGGGATGTGGATTAATGTAGAGTACTACAGAAATTCTTGTTGATTCTTTCAGAAAGGAAAATGTGACTTCCAAACCAGGGTAAAGTGGGCAAACTAAGTAGTTCATTCCTCTTAAAATCTTGCAAAGCTCTTTGGCCTAATGTAGGCGTCTTATTTTTAGTGTAGACAAAACACAAGAAATATAATGTATTTCTTAAAACAAATGACCAACAAAAAGAAGGCCCACCAGAAAACCTCCGTAGACTGTGAAATTGGAGTAATTTACTAGCCTCCATCATTGGGTTTTTTTGGTTTTTTTTAGCTAGACTAAGTAGTAACAATGCTTATTAGATGACACAGGATTTTTTTTCATATTTATTTTTTACATTTTACTAGCTTATGAGATTACATAATACTGTTTTTTTATATAAGAAATTTATGATTTGTCAGCTGCATTAAAATGCAAGTAAATGTAAAACAGTTACATGGAAGAAAGGATTAAACAGGAAATGAAGACAAAGGATGAAGAAGTTGAAGGAAAAAAAAACAAATTATTTGGTATTTTTCCTCTTCATCGTGAGCTGTGCACGCTTTTTTCCACAGGAAACGATCATAGTGAAAACATAAATGTCTAGTTTATCATGAAGTGAAAAGTGAATCTTTTCATAATTGGCCATTACTAGAAAGGCTCATTGGCTCTACTTTAAGGAAGCAGATGATTTCTTTCCCTTGATAATTGAAAAGGTAACCAACCCTGTGCAACAGAGTGCATTCTCAGAGAAATCTAGCAGTAGAGGGTTTCTTGTTGGGACCTTAGCAAGTAGAAAGCAAGCCAAAGATTTAAGTAGTAAACTGATGTTAGCCTTAGTTGTAGCTTGGTTATGCCTTATCATGTTAATTATTGAAAGCTTTAGTGCCATGAGACTTAAATGTTCATATTTCAAGGATCGTACTAATAGTTAGATATAAAAATACTTGCTGGATCATTCTGTCTCCCAGCAATACATTGGTCAAATGATACTGTATTAAATACTGCACTTGATCAAAGGTGAATTTTCGAATCACATTTGGCAAAGAATCTTAACATGAGATCAGTATAGATTAGTTTCTTCCTTTTCCACTACTGGTTAAGGAGGTTGTTAAAGGATATATCTTTTTTAAACAGCTAACAAAAAATAGATCCATTTTAGTATTCGCCAATATTTCTTCTGAAGTTAAGGTTAGAAGTTTTTTTCTTGTTTTGTTTTGTTTTTACTTTGTCGTGTGACTCAGTTTATTGGTAATGAAGTGATAAGCAAGGAATATAGGAAAAACTGGTAGATAAAACTGTGTGAGTAGTTTATTCAGCTAGAAAGCACACAACTATGTTGTGTATTTTCCAGGGCTAGGCTCCCAAGAAATTCCAGCCTTGTTAACTTCCTTGTGTGTAACTCGTGTTCATAAATCAGATGTTACACATATTAAAGTGTAGCACTAGCTAATCCTTTTGATATTGTGGGTGTGATATGCAAAATTAGTCTTTGGTCTCTGTACTCGAGAAGCATCTTTGCTTGAATAAATAGAAAAAATAAGACAGGAAGACTATAGTGTTACAGATCAATATGCGTTGTTAAGCATCTATTTTATAAAAATAATAAATGTATACATCCTATAGTGCTGTTTAGCCTTTTCTAAGGAAGAGTAAAGTGTCCTATTTTCAACTGCCTTTTCTTATACCTGAGCTCCATTTTGAATCTCCTGATGGCATTTGTGGAGGGCCAAAAGTATTCTCCAGCAGAAATCCCAGAGAATTCAGTACTGTAGGAAATTTGACAGTGTGTGTATTATTTCAGGCTGTTACGATGGAACAATTCACTGCTGAAGACAGGCCCATAGGCATCTTCCATACATCTTCAGTGATGCCCATGTTTTCCTGTGCAGAACAGCAGTTTCTGAAGTGGGTTGTCATATTCCAGTAGAGGCTTGCCATTCCTTCAGTGCAATACTTGAATTTTTTTTTTTTTGCTGTCTGTCTTTTGATTCTACAGAGCAATTTTTAACATGGAGAGAGCAAAATTTATGTTTATCAGGGGTGTATATACATATATATATATATATATATATATAAGATGTGTACTAAGTGCGTTGCTAAATGTGAACTTAAGTTTTACCGCAGAACAGGTAACAACGTAAAATAGGAAAGGAAAGCGTCTCGGTAATCAACGTTGTGTTTAAACAGTATATTAGCCTTCCACTGTTCAAGAAATAAGCTTAAGTGCTCTCTTGGGCAATAAGTGAAATCATGTCTGATGGTCTAATTCTCGTCCCTAGTGAGTATTTACCCTAAGTAGAAAACCACCACACTAAAATGTTGCTGTCAGCCTCTTATTAAGAGAGGCATAGGAGAGAAAAAAGGAGTTTGGTGCATACCAAGGCTGAGGTGAATTGGTGAGGCTATATGGGAAAATTAGCTTATTGAACAGGTGAATTTTGCTGTGTTTTCACCCCCTTTTTAGTGTACTCTTAATGAGTAGTCTATGTAAAAGTGCCAAAGAATCGCCTCTGACTCTCAGTACCCGCTGTGCTGGATCTGTGATGGTTGCACTGCGGATCATGACATAGTTACATAGTTACCTTCAAATAAAAATAGTGTGAAAACATAACCTAAGATAGGATATAGGTTTCCTTTTCCTAAGGCTCATCCTTATAATCACAGGTATCTCACCTGAATCGACTGTGTGCAATGATAATTTTCCTTACGGTCTCTCCAGACTGTTTGTGTGGGATTCATTTTTATAAACATAGGTATGTGCAGCATTTTGGTAGGGTATCCATGATACATAGGCCAAGCTGGCAGTTGTGGCCCAGGATCTGCAAGGGGATCAGTGTCCAGTGGAGCTGCAGACGAGGCAGGGTTGGTGCAGGCTACGGTGGATCGAGGCAGTGGATGTAGGCAGCTGAATCTCACACTCTGCTCTGATGATGTGCTCAGGTCACACACGTTTTTCCTGATATAATTTCTGCATCATTTGTAAGAGTAATGACATTTTGGCTTACGGTGAAAATGAATGCTGCCCCTGTTGGCACTGTCCCCTTACTTTATGAAATACTTTCCCCCTTTGTCTGCCTTAGCTTAATCTACTGGGCTCTTATCTTGTCTTTTTACAGTAAAGTTTTGTGAACTTTATACAAGCTTTTGTTCTGAACTTTGGAAAGTTTCTATTATTTGTTGAATGTTAGTTAATCTTGTTACTGTTACTTATCAAGTATACCAGTATAGAAAAGGATTTTGTATATTAAAACTAGATTTATCTTAGGAGCAACTGTGTATTCTTCTAATTTTCTTTTTGCTGCATGTCACTTCCAATCAGAAGACTCTATTATTTTGCTGCTATTGCTATGAGCAAAGAGAAATTGCTGGAGGACATTACTTTTGCCTCAGCGTCCTACAGTAACTTGCCTCACCTTATTTATCCCAGATTAACTTCAGAACTGCACAGAGCATCACACCAGTGTTTAGGAAAGCTGCTGTGCCTACAGCTCTTGAATTTAGGCGACGTCTTCAGCTAAGCAACGGATGTGTGTTTTGATTTAGAAAGCCAAAAAAGGACACCAAGCTGTGCACACAGGAAGACTGCTTCTTTGATCATGCTTTCTGCATTTCAATTGGTCTGTTATGGTGGAGTTTGTGTTGACTGTTATGCTCTTTGTGACACTGATCTATTGGAGAGTAACTGAAGTGTAATTGTATTAATCTACAGGTATATGATTACAAAAAAGAAAGTTGCTCAGGCTGTTGTGAAAGCCAGGCGTGGCTGGAAATATATATTACTATTATTTTTAAGTTAAGGAAAAGAATAGCATAAATAAAGTCTAAAACCCACAGATACCATGGATGATGAAATGAGGCAGTCTGTTGTTACTATCTTAGTTAATGTCTTCTACTCGAAGATACAAATGTTAGTAATTTCTACTCTTTCAAAATCCCAGTAAAGCTGTTCAACACTGTTTCTGATGGATTTAAGCTTGCATAAAGTGATAGAAAATTAGAAGCTCTTTTGAGAATTCCCAGCTTCATATTTCAACAAGTTTTTCTTTGAGAGCTGGTAGAAGTACTATGGAGCCAAACTATGGAGCCAAAGAAGACAGAGAAAGAAAATTGAATTCCAGGTTGTCTAAAACCATACAAATTGTCACCAATATGTTAAGACAGCTAGAATTCTGTTTTGGAGTTAAGCACCTAAACTGAGTGTGTAAAGTTAAGTAAGTAAATTTTCACCCATATGTCTAGACCTGCTATTAAATTGGTTAGTTCAGCATGACTACTGAGATCTGTGTCCTGGTTTTGCTAGGATAGAGTT
>NW_010333812.1:0-26284 GCF_000700745.2 Antrostomus carolinensis
CGGGGTGGGCTGGGGACACGGCTCTGCTTGGAGCCAAGAGGGCACCTGTGGGGACAGCGTCCATGTGGCCTGTGCAGTAGAAAAATCGTAACTGTGGGAGAGATGGTGACTGTTTCCCATTTGTTTCCTGTTGTCCCTCCCTGTCACCCCCACAGCCTGGATTGAATGATGATGCGTTGAGGTATTTGCACCTCCAGCTCAATTATTTCAAAACAGATGAGTCCAAGTTAAATTTGTGAAGGGAAAACCAGCTCCAAATTCATGGAGCAGGAGCTTCAGGCCATGATCTTGTAGTTTCACCCAGTATTTCAAATATGTCACAGCAAGAGCTACTGTGATCAGCCAAGACCCTGAGCTTGTGGACAACAAAGTCCCCAAAGCTGCAGATCGCACCTGTCTGCACCCAGGTAAAGCTTTGTTCTGGGCTTGTCTCCCTCTTCTCCCAGGCTGTGAAGGCTTCTTACGGCAAAGGCTTCACCTTGTCCATTTCTGCTCTCTTCATCACAACAAAAACTGTTGGTGCTCGTGTGGAGCTGAGTGAACAGCAGCTGCTGCTGTGGCCTGGAGACGCCGATAAGATCCTGCCCGCCGACAACCTCCCAAAAGGCAGCCGGGCTCACATCACCCTTGGCTGCGCCAACACCATCGAAGCGGTCCAGACTGGGCTCGATCTGCTGGAGTTTGTGAAACTGGAAAAGGCAGGGAACAAAGGGGAGGAAGTGGGGGAAATTGGAGGAGGGAAACTGCTGTATTTTGGTAACGGTATGTGGATGCTCGTCCTTTCCAAAAAGATCGATGTGAAGGCAATATTCTCAGGTTACTATGGAAAAGGAAAACTTGTGCCAACGCAGAGCACCAACAAACGGGGCTCTGCTTTTAGTTCCTGCACCATCATCTAGGAGCACGGGCAGGGTAGCTTGGTTGGTTGTTTTTAAAAGGCAAATAACTCCTGTAACCTTTAGAGTGTAAAGAGAAATAATTCTACCTGTACTAAGTAAGCCCTTTTGCCAACCCCAGTGTGAAGCGTCTCTGGGGAGAGAGTTTATTGGCCTCAGAACAAGGAAGAAAACAAGCAACTCCTGACTGACAAAGGGACACGCTCCCAGAAGTGATGGCAGCAAGTGAAGTGCTGCCGAGCGTGTTTTAAAGGAAGAGCTCTGGAGAGAACCAGCCATGGGGTTCTGCTTGTTTTCTTCCTTGGAGGAAGATCTCCTGCGGTCTTTTATAACTTCCCAATGAACCACAATCGTTAGATCTTTACATGTCAGCACTATAAGCAGTG
Source organism: Antrostomus carolinensis (assembly GCF_000700745.2). Lineage (NCBI taxonomy): Eukaryota > Metazoa > Chordata > Aves > Caprimulgiformes > Caprimulgidae > Antrostomus > Antrostomus carolinensis. The sequence goes on from NW_010333812.1 coordinate 1,283, forward strand.
GCAGACCAAAGCCTGTACATAACCGGCCTGAAGCCAAGTGAACTGGGTCACGTCTCTCCCCTTCTCCCACACCTGAGGGACAGCAGTCGTGCTGGTAGCTCAATTACTGGGTCAAAACCAGCAAGACCCAACTGTGGATCACTCTGTCAAGCGCGGCGTTACTAACAGTTTAGCTGGTAAGAAGAGAACTCGCGCTCCACCCCAGTTCATTCACCGTTTGCACGTGAAGGTTCCTTCACTGCGGGGAAGAGACGTGCTGGTGAGCGGACAGAGGGAAAGCACGTTGCCAGAGAACATCTTAAAGAGCTGCCATGGACTTGAAACCAGTGAAATACCAGGAGAGGCGTTGGGTTCCTGCAGCACAGCTCCAGTCATTTCACTTCCCATGTCTGAGTGGGCTGGACCAAGCACCGTCCAGCATCCTTGTCCTGTAGGGAACAATCCTGCCTTGGCAGGAAGCAGAAGAGATGAACAAACATCTCTTCCATCTTATTTTACAGAAACTAAAATCATGTCTGAAGTACAGACCTGTACTTCATGCAAGATTTTACTACTTTCTCTAATGCACTTGGATGTTAAGAGGTAGGATGGCAGTAACACTGTAATTTAGGACGTAAGTGGAGGTACCGTAACTGCGTAACTTAAGTCTGCTCAAACCTAAACCATTGGCTGGAACTGCAGTTAATGATCAAGCACTTCTGTTATTAAATCTGTTTTATCAAAACTTGATTTTTGCTGTTAGCCAGACCCTCTGCCAGCTGGGCAGGGGGTACATGGGCACTGCTTCACCCTAACACAAAGCTCAGCTAACGGAGTCGGGTCAGGACAAGTTTAAACTCACGCTCTGGCTCAGCGTCTGGTGAGCTGTGCAGTGAAATTAACCCCGTATTAATGTGTGTAAATACTTACTGTGTTTGACAAGCGTGTGCTGGGTCCTGCCTGGGAAGGGGCTGTCGTGTGGGCACGGCTGAAAGCGCTGCTTGGGAAGTCGGATGCTGCCTGTGCAAGAAGCGTTTGTCCTCTCAATGCTTAAAACAAGAGCAGGGAGTGCTCTGGGGCTGGTCTGGTAAACACTCCGCAAGCTCACCAACAGAGCAACACACTTCCCGCTGTTTCAAGGAGATGGATGACAATAAATTCTCATTATAACATAGAAAAAATATACGTGTACACCCCCATAGCACCTGTAACCCTCCCTGGCCTTCAGCAGAGAGACCCTTGCTCGCTTCTGCACTGGCAGAGGGGCCACTTGGGCCTTTCCCACCAGAAATCTCCATACGTTTGTTCCATCAAAGCTTTGAAAGCGCATTTGCCAGCGCCTGCCCAAGACAGCTCCTGCAGAACCACGCTGACCCCTCTCCCCCAGTGCCCTGGGAACAACCCCACACTCCAGCTCACATCCAGCGCTGAAATGCACAGCTGGAATGTCTTGTTTATTTGCCTGTTCAAGAACAACAGTGAGACTGTCGTCATTTCAGTTTTTATTAGTTTGTACATCATATACAGTTTATAATAAAGTAAACCAATTGCATATGGTTTCGCTTCAGTCTGTGATATTCTTCATATAAACACATCATTATGAATTATGCCTAATGAAGTAAACAACAAATATTCACATTTTTACCATTCACATCCTAGAAAGGGAAGGGTCTGAGGAGGGACAGTGTTCGTACCGATGTGAAGCCCGGCTTGGGGAGGATGATGTGTTTGGCAAAGCGACAGGGCAGCGACTGCTCCGTGCGAGGCGCCTTTCCCCCCCCTGGAAGGGTTACGGGATTTACACTGAGGTAAACAGTCAGAATTTCGATTCGGATGAAGACAGCAGCACAGGCTCGAGCATCCTCTCCAAGTTGGCTTCACATTGGCGTCTGGTTTTGTCTGGACTACTCCTTAATGTTACAACAAAGCAGACGGGCATGCAATGAACGTGCTCAGTTTGCTGTTTCACGCTCAACCCCTCCAACGTTGCTTCACGTGGTTTTCTCTTTTGAAGCACAAGCTATGAGGTGCACGCAGGGAGGAAGGTGGGTAATCGAGGTCAGATTGGCCAGACCTGCAAGCAGAGGCAGCATCCCAGCTCTCCCACCAAACTCCTGCCTTCCCGAGCCACCATGACCATGCGGAGCTCCAGCTCAGTAACACCATGTTGCAGACGATGCCCCTCACATCTCACACCAGAGCTTTCCTGCAGTGCTCAGATCTACACCAGAGTGAAAACTTGCCCAGCACTAATCAAAGAAGAAGAGATAATCCTGTCCCTGATGGCAGGAGCGGGGACAGCCAGGGCACGCCGTGGAAGGCCAAGGCATTACACATCCTCTTTCAAAGCCACGCACAGGTCCTGCTGCCCCGGTAAGCAGGGACAAGAGGGACATCTCCAGAAGGCAGCACGGCTGCACACGAGTGGCCTCCAAAACAGAGGGTCACAGAGCTGCTGTGACCTCGTCTGCCACCCACAGCCTTGGTCACAGCACGACCGTGACAGCCCGAGGTGGACTCAGCCCTGACCAGAGACACGCGGGGAGGTGCCACCCAGGAGCTGCCCTTTCTGCCCAGGAAAGGGGAGGGTACAAGGCACAAATTTAAACAGGATTAAAACCATCCACTTGAAGATAAGTGGATATCTTTAGTTATTACTGAAACTGAGGAAAGGATTTTGAAAGAAGAGCAAACCACTGCGTGGTCCAAACGCTTTGGTCATTCAAATTTGGCCGAGCACAGGCTCCAGCACGCGGCCGCCTCGGAGACCAGCGCTCCCGGGTGGGCACAGGAGCTGAGCCAGTTCCATATCGGAAACAAAACAACTTCGCTCAGATCCCCCTCAGATACAGAAAGCTGAGGGACTTGAAATATTCCATGGATAATAATACTGTTGTCACTAAATATTTTTGTTTTGTTTTTCTTTACCCTCCTCTTCTCAATTTGCATTAATGTATTTACAAAACAGTCAGAAGCCTTGAGCACTAAGGATCCGGCTTCACAGCAACACTCCAAGTTCACAAACAAAACCAGGTACTTTCCTATGTAGCGTGTGTAGCAGAAACAACAAAGAGCCAGTCAAAGTGGGCAGCCAGAAGCATCGTAATGAGCTTTACAGCTGATTTCAAGTCCAGGTTCAGTGTATCTGGAGAGGACTCTCAATACTCCCCTGCAAAAGGTGGAGCTGACACAGCATCAGATTTGTAAAGTAAATCCACACAAGAAAGAACACACCAGGCGTTGTGGTCTGGAGGTCAGACCACTGTACATGCAAGTATCTCCCACACACCAACGTTACTGGTGCACCTTCTCATTTTTAAAGCATGAAATTGCCTCCATTTGACTTTGAAACTATCCCTAGAGCAGCTCAGACACCACGAGTACCAACATCAGGCAAAAAAAACAGCAGAGGGAAAGCGTCATAGTCAAACAATTCCTTATCTCCTTGCAAACACTACAGTCACGACAACGGAGCCTCGCTCCACACGCCTGGTTTGCCAAGAGCCACACTCACAATCTTCCTCCTAGTTCACGACTTTCAGGGAAGAAGCTGACAGCCACTCATCCAGTTCAACAGCAATTCCCTCCATCACACCCGCTGAAGATCCCTCCCTTCCACACCAGCCTGGCCGGGCTTCCAGCCACGTCAGCTCTGCCACCTCCGGGCACTCCCCACACGCAAGAGCTGTGGCAGCACCAACCATTCCTCTTCGGAAGCAGCGGGCAGGAGCTGTCAGGCTGAGGGGCCACGGTGGACAGTGCAGCAGAGCTGCTGTACCTGGGCTGGTCACACACAGATCCTGGCACATGGGACTGCAGGTGGAGCAGCCTGGGGCACGTTCAGGTGCGTTTCAGGGATGAGTGTTGAGGCTCTTGTTGTTACACCAAAAAATAAACCTTTTGGTAATTACAAAGACTTGACTTCCAGAAAGAGAACCCTCCTCACTCAAAGGAAGGGCTTTACCATCAGTTTCTTCCACATGCCAAGTTCACCTGGTGGCCCACGGTCACACCAAAGGGAACAGCACCCTTCGGAATAAGGCTCAGTGCACGTCCATCCCACCAAGCTTGTGCTCCAAGGGCATCACCTACACCAACCGCCTCTGACCACCTTCATTAGCTCTTGATCATCCCAGAAAAAGCACAGGATACTTAATCATTACCTGTGGCAAATTCCTACGTCTGGTGGCTCCTATCGAGCCGAAGGAAGCCAGGGGGGTCTGCAGAGCGGCAGCAGCTGGAAAATGGCACTGAGGCTCCTGGGGCTGTACGTGAAATACAACCCAGGAATAATGTTTGGGAACTACCAAGTGTGAAAGGCAACGCTTCAAGCAACACACACCTAAGCAGGTTTTTCTGACAGAAAGAGAGTCCCGTGTCTCCAAGCCGTGCTAGGACACAGTGGAGGTGACAATGCCACTGCACCTCTATCTCCAGGCGCTGTCAGAGGTAACGGAGTCACCAAACGCCGCTCAGACCCCAGAGCTCTGTGCAAAAGGCAACAGGAGTTCCCCTTCACTTTGAATCACACAAGTGCCCCTTCAAAAAGTCTTGGCATTCATCATATTAGTATCTAACTACATTAAATCATGCATTCATGTACGGTTTTATAAATATCTGCTGGATACACTTTCTCTCTCAGAGGAAAAGCCATTCCACTTCTGTCCTCCAAGGAATGGTCTCATTCAAAGTCTGGAGAGAAGGAAGCCTGTCATACTTAACTGGGGGAGGGGGAAAATGAGAATAAAACCCACTGACGGATGCAGGACACGTCCCTGCACGGTGATAAAAGACTGAGAAAAGTCCAAGCTGTACAGTAAGATCAACACACACAGGACAAGACGTTATGAATCCAGAATGCCACACAAACAGGTCCTGTAAACTCTGATTTACAAGTGCCAAGAGAACTGGAGAAGTATCAATGTGCATAGACCAGTATTTCAATTCCCCAGGTATTCACCTTTCCAGAGTGATCTGAAAGATGCCAGGACCTTATTTTGCTCTCAGTGCAATCCGGGAAACTCCATCACGTTACACTGGGGCGAAGGAAGTTAATCAATGTTGTAGAGTCTGGTTTTGGAAATATTACTCCACACTGGCTCATTTTAAAAGCTGACTTTTGAGCGAGTTATAAAATTCTTTATTCTGCAGTACTACAATTTAAGCCCTTAAACCTTCCCTCTATGAAAGCAGATTGTCAAAAATGCTGACAAACACACAAGCCCAGGACTGTGGTGCTCAGCGGCGGCAGCACCACGACTATTGCAACTGCTGGATGTGAAGTGAATTTGCATCGCAGCCTCGCAACTCTGTCCCACTGAGGGGGACAGTACAGCCCTCAAAAGGAAGGAAGACAAAGATGTTGGCCTTCAAAGGAATCATTTCATGCAATGAATTCATTGCAACTCCTGTTCCTGCAGTAAGAAGTTAAATCAGGTATTATACAAAAGTCAGTGTCAGGTTTCTCTAGGAAGAGCCTTGCTTGGATTTGCACGAACACCCGTTTTCTCAGCCACGTAAAACTCACCCCTTCCAACACCACTATGCGACCACAGCTCAGTCCACAATGCTCCGGGTCCAGCAACGCTGCTGAGACTCTGCCCTTCTGGCTGGAGCTGCCAGTGCCAACACAACTTTCTCTCAAACCCCACTGCTGAGCAAGACTGCCCGAAGCCGTCGGACAACGCCGCGCGCTGCGCTCCAGACCCCATTTACAGACAGCGCTTAACTTGAACAAAGCACCAAGTCAACAGGGTTCTTCACTCACTAGAAATAAGAGAAGAATTCTGGAAGCAGAGTCCTCTCTCAGCTGAGATCTTGCCGTGACACTACATCTATGGTGAAAAATAAACCAGCATTGCTGTTCACCGGCAGTACCACCGAGCCAAACCCGTCCTCAACGGCAGACAGCGCAGCCACGCGCAGCTCCAGGCCGTAAGCTCATCCCTCCAGCGCTCGTCCCAACATTGTGCAAGAGAAGCAAGTGACAGACTGTCAGTTCAGAGTTGGACTTTGCATTTTCTTGCTTCTTTGGACTAGTAAATTACTTCTAGTTGAAAACTACTCTGCTAGTTTAACGTATCTGTACAGTTCCTGTAAACATTGTGAGAGCACACTGCTGCACACACAGTAACCGTTTGCAATTATTAACCTGAATATTACTTTGCATTTCTTCAGAGCTAGAAAGAGTTCATCCACGTTACGGATCAATAACAGGAAATCGAACATCAAGCTCAACAAAATCAAGTTTTAGCACAAATATTAAATGTTCACGTGGATTAATTTAAAAAAAAAAAGCACACGGTGAAGAAGTTCAGGCCAGAGCAAATTCAATATTCCCTTGAACAGGACAATTCTTGGAGCAGAAACACAAAGCTCTTAATTCCAGCTGCATCACAGGGAATTCTCACATAGGCTGCTCTTTTAAATCCAAAGAAGCATTTCTCTGGTATCAAATGTTAAGCTCACACGTTATCATTTAAGTTAATGCCCAAGTGTACTGTTCTGGTAGAACCATGGCAAAAAAAAAAAGAACAAAAAAAAAAAGAAAAGAAAGCTGGCAGGTAAACCACGATTGTATGAAACTCGATTGAATCTTGGCAATAGTTTCAGAAGATTAAGGTAACTTACAAGTTACTACAAACCCCAGACATGCTGCCATACTGCACTTCAGAGCCAACCAAAGCAAAACGGGAGATTACTTCACCCTCTTCCAAGTCCAGATTCCGGGAGGACTTCAGGAAAATCCTCTCTGCTGAGGAGCAGGAACAGTCTGAAAGTACAGGCCAGCATGGAGGGACCAAAAGATTCAAAGCTTTATTTTTTTTTTTTTTTTTAATAAAGTTAACAATAAAACAAAATTCACAAGCCTTCCCCTCCCCGAGCTGGTTTCCTCTTCACACACAAAAGCACACAAAACAGAGGTCTCCAACCGAGAAAAATGAAACTGCTCTAAGTACAATGAGACAGGATGAAGGAAGGAGTCTAAGTATGTCCGTATTCAAGGTTAAAATAAGCAGATCAGGTATGTGTGGGGTTTGGGTTTTTTTTTAGCCAAACTGGAAAAAGAAATTTCCTGGCCCAGAAGCTGAAAAAGAAAATGAAAGGTATTAGTGCTTTCAAAATTCAAAGACAATATGGTTAACTACTATCCTGCAGCAGCTTGATGCCAAGTTCTTAATCCAAACAAACCCATTTGAACAGGCAGGAGAGGTGAGATCTTTGCTGTGTGATTCCAGCAGCTAATTCCCAACACAGACTGAGAACATGGGTAAAGGAGGCTGATTTACAAGGAGGAAGATAAACAGCACAGGAAGCTTGCAAGACCTCAACATTCACTTAACTAAAGACCTTAAGAAACAGACGCTTCCCTAAGGGGTTGCTGACACCAGCTCAGTGCTGAGCACTTGCTCTGTGCTGTATAAAGCCATCCTTCTCCCAGGTGTGTGGAGAAAGCCTGGCCACACGTGAGATTTGAAGGGACATTGAGTAACAGCTTCTTCATGGCCTCTGGTCACCTCAAAATGCTTGCAGGTGGAGGCCCTCAGGAGGATTCACAGCTTTATGAAACCAGAGGAGAGAGCTGTGTGTTGCTTTTGAACATGAAAGAACCAGAATGGGCCATCAGCTGGGACACTGTGCAGGGAGCTTTCCAAGAGCTCCCAGATACTTTTATGTGGGCAAGTCAAATACTCTTGTTGAACAGCACAAGGTCTCTGGGAAACACAGCTGTCCTGTTAAGTGATTTGCTTACTTACCTTTCCAAAGCTGACAGAACACTTCCACCTACCTTCAAAACTGAAGACACCTGGCCCACCAAAGAAGGCCTTGAAGATATTATTTGCATCAAAGTCTACGGGGAAGAAAAAGAAGTTGAGAGCTGAAGTGAAACAGGCAGTTACATTTTTCACACTTTAGAAATTGTCACTTAATTGAGGGCCTATAAAGCTTTTTATAAATGGACAAAAAGCTACAAACAAAGAGCTTGCTCTGAGCACTGCTGCACGGCAGTGGAGCACAGGGCCCCAACTAGCAGAAATCAGGTAAAAGCAACAGTTGTCAGAGAGAGAATTTCAGTCACAAGAGCAACTGAAGAATTTTGGATAAGCAGCATTTAGTGATCCACAATCTTCCTGTTACGCTATTTACACTTCCTACAAAAGACTTGTGCCTAATGGCAGCTATTACCTACCAGCTCCATCAGGGATAACATCCAGCAGGTAACCTAGACTGCTCACACCTCAAAACATTCACTGCAGATCTGCCATGCAAATGCTTTCAGAGACCAATCCGAGTCAATTCAAGGAATTATTACAAATGGGAGGTTTGCTTTAGAGGAGAAGGCAGACTGTAAATGGACTAATCTCTTTAAAGTCTGTCACGGCAGAACATCCTAAGGAACACTTACCTGCTGTGTTCAATCCATCCTCTTCTAGATCCTGCCCGCTGTCGTAGCGTGCCTTCTTCTTGGGATCTGACAGGATGGTAAAGGCTTCACCAACCTCCTTAAATTTCTTCTCCTCTTCCTTCTGTACCTCTGCACTTGCCCCACTGTGTCGGTCTAGGGATACAAAAACAAGCAGGAAAGAAGCTTTTCATTTCTAGTGTAAATGGAAAACGCTGCACATGGACAGCTACTGTCACAGTGAGTATTTGAGATCCGGGGGGTCAGAACTGTTATTTGTCCAGAAACTCCCTCTCTCATATTTATTCCTGCCTCTGAGTGATGGCTGTGCAGGGCATATGCATGGAGCAAGGGGATCAAAGCAACAATATATGCTTCACTAACAGACTGTTTGTGGGTACCTGGATGATGCATTAGTGCTCTTTTCCGGTAAGCCTTCTTGATCTCATCTTCAGAAGCATTTTTATCCACACCAAGGATTTTATAGTAGTCTTTCCGTTTGCTCTTTTTCAGCTCCACCTGTGCGTTCTTTAGGAGTTGTTTGTGTTCTAGAAAGAAGTGCAATGCCAAAGGAAAGTGGCTTTAACATCAGGTACAATTTCCTGCTTTAAAAGAGGTTGAAGATCAACATGTTGAGATCACATGGGTTGAAGGATTCAAGTGCCACAAGTAACCAACCCACTTGGATTTACAGTCAGGTAGCTAATTAAAGCCTCACCGTCCACTTAAGGCTGTTTCCACATGTAGATAAACATCTCAGTGCTATTAAACCAGTACTAGACACCGAGCCACAAAGACTAAGGTTACTCTGTCATTTCAATTCAGGCTACTAAAGAAGCAAAGATGACAGTTAAGAACCATAACCAGATATTCCGAATCTAGTGCACTGCTTCAGCTCCAAGCTAAATTATCTTCTCAGCAGTCAATGCTGGGAAAGAAACCAGATTCTGAGACAAGCATTTCAGAGTGCTTCTGAGGACTTTTCCAGTATTGTCCTGCTGGAGTAAAAGGCTGCAAATCAGAGCATATTGTGGGGGGAAAAAAGCAAACAAAAGCAACAAGAAAATTGCCAGCTAGGGGAAACTCGTGCACACAAAAAGAATGCCACTGTGCTCACCTTTTGTTTTTTCTGTCTGATAAACCTTTTCATAGTCTCTTACAGCATCTTCATATTGTTCTGTGTCCATGTAACTGTGGAAAGAAACACTAGTGGCCAAGGTGCACTTATAGGAAATATCAAAAGGGGGTTCAGGTACAAGTTTTCTGGATGGATATGAATTAATGAGGAGATATCCACTGGACTGCAGAAAGAGCAATCATTAACGACCCCACAAAGGGTCACTGCTGGACTGACTGGAAGCCCAGATCTGCTATTTGTGGGAATTTAGCAATTATTGAGATGGAGCTTGAGAAGAACACTGAAGGCTGTAAATTAAAATGAATGCACAACAGGAAAGCTACAATAATGGGTATGGTTCCTCTATAAGCTGGGCAGCTTTGCCACAAACTGGGGAATAATCAGTATTGACAAAAGCAGCAAATAAATCCATAGTCAGAACTTTGACTGCTTCCCTGGTTGGTGCCAAGTTACAAAGGAGACATCCAGACCTGAGCTTCCTTTGTACAACTTGCTCAGCCTCATTGCACTACGCTGCAGTATTATCCATGGCTGAAACAGACAGTCTCAGCTGATTTCTCCTTTATGAGAACCAGGGCATCCCATTTCAAAATCAGGTTTGCTGGAAGTGTGACTGCCAGGATAAGATCTCTTACCTGCAGCAGCCCTCCTGAAAAAGCTTAAGAGAGGCTCTCTGGGACAGGACATCTTATCTTAGTCTATAAACATAAGTCAAGCTTTAGAACAAATCCTGCCTAAACACAGCAATCAATAGGCAGTGCCAAATCCATGCAGGCAGGACAGACTACACAGAGCTTCCCTCATCTCCTCGGCAGCATAAGGAACAGGAATAAACTCAGGACCCCTTAAGACAGAACCTTTTATTCTGTTAAGCTTCAGATTTGTTATCCCTGTCACTCACTGCTGTAGGGAGGAGGTTCCTCCCCACAAACCTGCTCAGCACGTCCATTATAAAGGTCTACTTACCACTGTGCTCTCCTCAAGTATGCTTTGATATACGTGTCATCCAGTTTTACCGCATTCGTGCAGTCGTCTATTGCTTCTTCAAGTTTCCTAAGCTAAAATGGCAGACAGAGGTGAGGTGAGTCCCAATCAGAGAACAAAGACTTCTAAATAGCATTATGATTTTAGGCAGATGACAGGTGTAAAGAATCTTGGAACATCTCACTGTTTTCTGTGTCTGCATCTAGGAATTTTTTTCCACTCCCCCCAAAACACAGAGCTTTTGTTCTTTAGGAAAAAAGGAGAAGCTTGGTTAGTGAAATGGTAGAACTATTTGGTGCTTCTCTTTTAGAAATGCACTTGGAAACAAGGGTTTTCCTGAGAATGATCTGAAAACCAAGTTATTCTGTAGTCAAACTAATTCCCAGACAGGAAAATACACTTAAATATTTACAATTTTTTTTAAAAAAAGCATTGTTTTGTTTTCAGACAGAAACAGTCATGTAAATATCCATTCCCATTGCCTCCAGTTGATCCCAGTTCCCAGGTTTTGAGAACAGCCTCTGTCTCTTGACCAAGTCGGGTGTTGAAAAGCCCTGCTGCTGTCAGAGCAGGAACCAACACAGAGACAGCTGAGGAGGAAACATACTTGAAGGAAACACAGGGTGGAAAATTGAAGCATTATCACATGATTGACTGTTTCTCTGGATTGTGTATGACTAAAATGCAACAGCAAACCTGGGAAAAGTATCCACAGTTTTTAAATTAGGTTGGTTTCTTTTTAGATCAAAAAACAAAGACAAGATCTACAAGAAGAATAAGAAAAGAAATCTTTTCATTACTAGAAAGGAAACAAATAAGAATGCCTTTATGCTGATTAAGATAAGACTTAACCACATTCCTTCTCTCCCTCCTACTCTGTGCAGCCCAAGTATTTCAGTTTTGTTTCTTCAGGAGTCAACCTCGTTGGCTGTTTGGAACAGATCCAATCATTGTGCAAGTACAAAAACCTGAAACATTGCCCACAGCACTAGAGAGATCCAGCTGCCCCAGCAGCCAGAGAAGCCTCTGCTTTCCAGAATAACTCATTTGCAATTTATAAACTATGTGATGAAGGAATATGATCAAAGACTACCTGACAGGTGACCACTTCTTACCTTTGAATTAACCGTTCCCCGGTTGCAGTAGAGTTTGGCATTTGTTTTTATATTATTTGGATCTATTCCTAGTGCCTCTGTGTACAGTTCATATGCTAGCTTGTAGTTTCCTTCTTTGAACGCTTTATTCCCGTCTTCTTTCTTTGCTTTAAGTGCTTTGGCATTCTGAAAGAAAACAAAACCTGGATAAGGACATTAGGTAGGTGGTGAAGGGGTACCAAGCACCTTATTTTGCTGGGCAAGGTAAAACATAAGCCATTATAATTTGGTTCCAGACACCAGTGCAGGATAAAGTCACTGCTCTGCTCCAGCAGCTGGGAGAAGGGATCGGTCCAACAGAGCCAAGCCAGGTGTTTGGTTAAAATAAGATTTTCTGTCAACTTACAGTCCCATCCCCAGTATCCACAACTTACACGGCAGGCAAGACATGCTTTCTCATGATCAGGAGCCATCCTGAGTGCTTGGACAAAGAATTGCACTGCCTTCTCAATACAGTCCTCGTAATAAAGGCAGAGACCACGGACATACAGAGCGTCTGCGTTTGTCGAGTCCATTCGTAAGATGTCACTGTAACAGACATATTAAAAATCAAAATAAAACATTTCCCTATTCCAGTTTCCTTCTGATCTCCAGAAGAACTCTTTCTCTACTGAGATATTTACTTATTTTATCAAGTCCAGATGTGCAAAAAGGAACTTGCTCAAGCAAAACTGCTGGTTATGAACGGAGTCTAAACACAGCTTCCTGGTAAGATTAACTTTAAAGGGGAAAAATTCATGCATTCTTCCTCATCACAATTTGCATTAATGGATTATTTCTTTTTTATACTCTCTCATTAATTCCAGGCTGTGGAAAACAAGCAGCAGCCAGGACATACCACCAGCTGTTACTCAAGCTCTAGGCCTTCAGATGCTCACCTTGCTACAGACTGTGCCTCTGGGTAGCGACCCAGTAATGCTAAACACTCAGCCTTGAGGATTTTGAATCGGTGACAAGCAGGAGCAAACTCCAAAGCACGATCCATGCAAAATACAACCTAGTGGGAGAAAAAAACACAAGTGTGAGCAAAGCAAAGAGCCAAAGGCCTGGTGTGAAAGGCTGCACCATTACCACCCGTGAGATTTCAGCTTTGTCTTTGGACAGGAAGATAAGCACGCAGACACCTATTTCCTTAGAAAATGTTCCTCATGTGCAGGGTTTTTGTTTTGTCTTCTAAAGGGCTTTCTGTACCACCTGCTACGTTACTGTGACACAGCCCTACAGAGAAGATTTGAGGGACACCTGTAGAAAGTCTCTCTATTTAACTCTTCTGAAACTGTAGGCCCTAAAGAAAAAGCCAAGGAAGACAATTCTGCCCCTGTTTCCTGCATTATAAAGACATGTGGGAAGGACAGTAATTCAATAGATTGAGACAGTTTGGACTGGACAGAACACAAAAAAGTACAGTGCAGGGATGATCTTACAGTGGTCTGACTGCAGTGGGCAGGGTGATCTAATGGGTCTTTTCCATCTCTGCCTCTCTGGTGGGGACATCTGCATGAGAACAGGGTCATTGTTCCACCAAGGTTCATCTGCTTCCCCAGCCCGTGACATCACGATTGCCCGCTGTGGGAAGCACTGTGCTCCAGACTGAGAAGCCAGTGGCTTCTGGGTGAGGAAGGAGCAAGAGCAGCTCTCCAGGAACAAAGATCACATTTCAGGCAAGCCTCCCCAAGTGAAGTGAGACGGGAGAAGTGAAGGGACAGATGCAATAGCCCAGAACATGCAGTACAGGCAGGGCAATTCCTACACGTGAAATCCAGACTGACCACGCATCCCATGTGCTCCTCATATCCAGGGGATACAAAGCTGGGATTTACCCTTCCAAAATCTTGAGCTTAGTTTAAGAGTCAGTGACCTGAACAATGAGCTTAACGTGCTGGACAGTCTCTGAGCCAAATGCATCCATCGAACAGAAACAGTTGCATGAGAAGTTATTTGGTGCCTTTCAGATTTCATGCTGTTGTATCAGGTCAGCACCAGCTACATCCTGTCACAGCCCTTGGGAAGAAAGATTTGGAAACAGTAACGGAGAATGACCCACGCAGATCCGCGTTCCTCCTTCAAACCCCCTCGCTATAGCACTGGCAGATAGACTGCCTTTTTTTTTAATTAAAGAAAGAAGAATCCTGGATATGCATTTTAGAAGCAAAGCGAGATCGAATGCTGCTGCTGCTGCTGACAAAATCTGTATCAAACAGCTCATTGATGGTTCCACTCACCCTGCAAAGCAAACAGCAACAGAAGATGTTCAGCCCTAACCAGTCACCCTCTTCACTTCTCATTCTTTCAGTGCTAAGAGAGCACGAGCTCTGCCGTTTTCACAGCTATTACAGTTCACAAGGCAGTCGTGCTTCAATAGCAAAAGGATGTTGTACAGCAGCTCCCGTTAGAGCCCAGCTAACGCAGGCAGGGAAATGAGACACGCAGCTGGCTGAACTGGCCAGGCACAACGTGTCAGGTCATAATGCTACAGGAAACAATCGAGTTAATCTCACCTTCCTGAAATCCCGTTTCTCAAAATCCACTTCAGCTATTTTTTCATACTCCAGCACAGTACTGGCATTCTTCAGCTGAAAGACAGGAGAACACAGCAAGTGTTGCAGGACAGTCACTGGTTTGAAACACCATCAGGTGGTATTTAAGCAGCCAATCCCCCAACTGTCAGAGCAAAAACTATGGCAGAACATGGAACAACAATGCAGATTACATGAATACTTTCCCCAGGCACTAAAATCAGTTTGAAATCAAGTGACCTAACTGGTAGCCCAGGAAAATGTACCCGTGTGAGTGAGATACAAAAATGGCAGCAGCCTTCTACATGCTGCATCACCCATTTCCGTGCTCCCTTACCAGCATTTCCCCTCTGGAGTGCTGGGTGAAAGACCAGTTTAGCCTCCATGCTCTTCTGCTAAGAAGAGACAACAACACACAAGAGTAACTATGCAGCCTGGCTGTCTACTGAAAAAGAGATACAGAGACTTTGACAGCGTCTCATTTTTCCCCATTACCTCACAGCCTGCAAACAGTCATTACTAACGATGACTGTAATTCTACCTTGCAAATTTGAAGCAAAAGGCTTATCAGATGAATCCATTCCCTTTGACAGGCCCATCTATTGGGAATATTTAAATGTTAAGAGCCTCTTACCTCTTGCTGTGCCTGGGTATTCTTATGATCCAGTTCTAAAACTCGTTGAAAGCAGCGGCTGGCAGCCATGGCATTCCCTAGGGAGAGATGGCACTTCCCTTCCCGCAGATGGCCCTGAGGGGACAGTTAGGAGGGAGTTGCAAGAGGTGCAGCAGGTGGAGACAAGGACATTGGGACATGAAGAAGTATGAAGTTTTCCACATACCCTCACAAAACTATCATCCAATCTGACAGACTGCTGAGCATCTCCCAGTGCTTCTCGGAACCTCCCCAGCATCATGAGTGTGGCAGCTCTGTTCCCATAATAACTGGCATTATTGGGACAGGTGTCTGGAGATGTAAGAGCACTCACTGTTAGTGCGACACAAGCAGCTACACAACTCGTAGAATAGGCTAAAAAGACAGGGTTGGATTAAAAACTTACATTCCCTCCCAATTTAAAACGTCACCTGAATGGGTTAAGATGACACATGATATCAAGTGTTTGTTTTGAACAGCAAGTCAAAAAACTATTGCTCCCCACACTATACATGGGAATACACTCATCTGGAACAAGTGTGTGGTGTTTGGTCTGGCAGCACTGCTGACCCCACAGTAGCAGAGATGTTTTATTGGTTTCATGTTAAGAACACCTTGGCTGCAGGAGAAACAAAGAACTGCTGCCATCACCCACAGTGGCACTGACTTGTGTTACACATCTGGTGAAATTTCACAAGCAGGCAAAAAGATTTTATCCAGCATGTGCTGTTAGAAACCCTGTTAGTGTATTTTAAATCAATAACCAGCTTTGATTTTCAGACACAGTATTCAGCAAATATTATTACCAACTCTTCTCACCTATGGCTTTTGTGTAGTAGTTGTATGCTTCATTGTAATCTTTCTTGGCGTAGTATGCGTTTCCTTGTTCCTTGAATGATTCTGCTTCTCTGAAAGGAAGCAAAACACCACATTTTAAGAGGAATGGAGCATCAGAACAGATTCTGACCATGCATTTGATCCCCAAGCAATGTCAATATAACTCTTCAGTGCTTCAAAATGCTTGTAGCTGGTTGCTGTGAGATTTCCTCTGTCGTTCATGAGGAAACAGCAGACCCCACGTCCTGCAGGCTCTCAGATACTTCAGCACTTCACTAGGGCCACAAACAGGGATGCTCAGGGGTATTACCAAGCCAAATATTCCAGGAATGCAATAGCAGACTCAAGCCAACTTTGAGCATCCTCCTTTCAGTCTCAGATGTGCCTATTTCTGGAGTCCAGCAAAGCTCAGCTGGACATGGTTAATCAAACTAGCCTCCTCCTGGGAGGTGCTGCATGACCTCAGCAGTCACCCAAGTCAAGAAACAGAGTGCTGTCTATCCTTCAGAAGTCCCACATACTTAAGAAACAGGGCCAAGAACAATTTCTACATTCAAAAGACAGCTAAATTGAGAAGAAATAAGGGTGCAAGCCTCAAGCAGAAGCTTGGCACTGCCTTGGCAACAGGTCCAGAAATAGTCCTCATGTTCAAGAGCAAGCATTTGCAGAGACAGTTTAGGACATTTAAAAACACACAACATATGGTTTGAAGCAGCATCCCTTAAACTCTTGAAAGCAAAGTTTCCCCTGAAGGAAATTAAACCCTTCCCTTTCTTCTCCCATCTACCTTCACCATTTTAGACAAGCAGTCTGAGAGGGAACTCGTAACATGGTGTTGCAGATGAATTCAGCTTCACTGAATCAAATTCAGTGATTTAATTCACTGGCTTCCTCTCCTAGACTGTTTAACATGTAAAAACTATGAGAGTGACTAAAAAGAAGCATCAGCCCACTCTAAGATACAGCATCATGCTCTGGGGACTTCACTGCTGTAGCCAGAGCAACAGACGCTGTTTGTCCACCCTCCAAAGCACTTACACAACCAAACTCTGGCCTCTGGCCTCAGACAAAGACAAATTCTAACCATCAGAACAAAGACCAGCTCAGACTCCATCCTTCATGTCCCACCAGGGATGCAGGCAGCATATCTATGAGCCTCAGCTACTCCCTCCTTCAGCAACCAGCCACCTTCTGCTGGAGCAGCCCAGCCCCAGGGATCACCTGCACAGGGGAAATGACCACAGCACCAGGAGTAGAGCTGAAGCTGATCATTACACATCATCCTACACCTCCTGGGTGACTACCAACTGCTCTGAGCACGGCCTTTGCTGAAGCAAGGGAGCAGAAGCCAAGGAAGTTAAAATAGCTGGGTGACCCCCCAGTCTGCCAGAGCAGAGCTGTACTTGCAGGCTCAAACACAGGTCAGTTCCAGGCTGTGCTGAAGTGTTGGGCTTCAGCATCTTCTCGAAAGAAGGATTCAGAAAAGAAGGTGTTTCTCTGCAGCACTTGCTGAAGGAAAGCTATTTACAGGGAAATCCAAGCTCAACAAACCCAAGGCAAATCAGAGAACACAGGACTGGAGAGTCACAGGACTTTTTCCATACAAATACCTCCATCCAGCTCCAGAGGAAGCATGAGCTGTTCAGTTGCTCTGGGGCTGAGGAGCTTTATTTCTGTGCCTGGCAACACTACTGTAACAAAGGCCCGAGTCAGAGCCAGTTTCCAGTCCACCAGGTACTATAAACACAGAGATAATCTTCATCTTTAAAATGTTTAGACTAATCTGTCACAGGAGGTGAAATGCAAGCGATCCACTTCTGTACTTCTGTTCACCTTTACAGAACTCTCAAAAATTAGACACAGCTTTGGGCAGGTTTCAGGACCAGGTTTTGCCCAGAGAAAGCAGAGACTTTGCTTTCACAAATCACATTCTTAATAAACCGAACAGGATAGAAGTTGACTGTCTTCATTGAAGGTTGTAGCTACAACAGACCCAAAGAGTGGAAAAGGGGCTCTTACTACAGAGGATGAACTGTCAGAACACACCACAGTGAGCAGCCTCATTCAGTCTATAACACAAAGGCTGAAGGACAGATCCCTGCCTAGTCCTGCATTTTAGTGACCGGGGGCGCAGAGCAGACTCGTGAGAACCGACCACCACTGAGCATTTTTATTTTGGAAGCAGGTAGAGATCAGATCCTTATGTGAGAAATGCATTTATCCACTGGAAGCTGCCAAGCCAGGACAGGCTGAACTCGAGCCGAGGTGCCCTTGTGAGGGGGGAGTGTGGCCAGAGCCCCCCAGCACTCCCAGGGCACCTCGGCAAAGGCAGCGAGGAGGAGGAGGAGGAGGAGGAGGAACGACCCCACCAGCGAAGAGAGCAACGTTCAGCAAACCTACCAGGAGAAGAACAAAGGGAATTGTGTTGCAACAAGTTCACATGTTTTGAGCCCCATTCGGGCTCGCCATTGGCCATTCCCACACAACCGCCTCGTGCAAGGGGTTGTTTTCACTGAACCATCCCAGTTTTGCCAGCTGGCAAAACAATAGACACTGGGAGCTGCTGCGCCGAGGGCCCATGGGCCCAGCTACGGGTCTGCCCTGCTCTTCACTTTCAGTTTTAAACTCCTGCCACCAGCCACTCTCCAGGTGCAGCTCTCCCTGCTGTAACTGCTGAAGCCATGGAAGGAACACACAGCCACGGGGCTGTATTTATTTGAAATAAGATTCATAAGTAACAGGGTGGCAGAGAAATGGTTCGGCACGCGCACCCCGCTGCCTCCAAAGGGTCTCGTCACACTGCCAGCCCAGTTCATCCCCGCTGCACCCACTCCTGTTCCAGCAAAGGACACACCTGCCCATCTGAGAGGGGAAACTGCCCTGCTGTGCCTCCTCTGCCCTGGCCCTGCCACCACCTCGCCCAAGGAAGGTGCTCATCCTGCAGCCCGACTCTTCCCCAGAAGCCAGCACACTGCCAGCCCCCAAACCTCCGCTCTCCTCCTTCCCTGGGGCCACGAGAGCCAGGGACACTTATGGGCCTGTGAGATGGATCCGTGTCACAAGCAGCAGGACTCACACTTTGCATGATTAAAACACATCCAAAGACAAGGACCTCTTTTGAATGTTACAGATCAAACACGTAAAATACAATGGGAAAAAAACAATCAGCAATTCTGCACTTGGGGAACCCTGACACTAAGTAGTTTGGCCAAAACTCCATCCTCTTTTTTTCTGTCATCATAAATAGAAAAGAAAATCACAGATCCTATTAAAGTTCCTTCCCTCAGAAGCTCTCTGACGTATAGTCTAAAGAAAAGGGTGAACAGAATTAATGGCAGAACTCATCTGAGCCACCACTCCGAGCAGCCCCTGAGTCACCAGCCTTTTAGCAATTTTACCTGTCACCTTATGAGGAACCATCGACTAATAGATACAGCTAAAGGGCTGGGTGCCAGGGCATCCTGTCTGCCAACAAACTGCTGGGGAGAGCTGGGAAAACAGGAGAAAGAAAACAGATAGATGGCAAAACCAACCTTCACAAACACCCGAATTCTGAGCTGCGAGAGAAAACAGGCAAACACAAGAATTACTGTTTTCTGCTCCTTTTTTTTTTTAGTGGTCTATTTTCCTTTTAAGCATTTACTTTAGCAGATTGATATATCAACAAGTCACAGCACCTCAGATAACACTAGCAGAATATAAGTACCCAGGTATTTCTATCGCCCACATGACTTAATGATGAAAAAAAGACTGGGAAAGAAAAAGCAAATTGCCTCCAGAGCACGAAGGCAAAGCCAGTTGCTGGAAATGCAAAGCTCGTGGTCCAAGAACCCCAACACAGAACAGAAGCATCTCTCCCCAGTTGTGCTCCACTGACATAGAAAGCACACAGAGACAACAGCTCTTGTTTACCACAGTCCCTGGCTACAACAAGAGAAAAATGCAGATCTCCTGATATCACTGGTAATTGTTTCAATCCAAACAGATGCTGCAGCCTGAATGAGATCATTCTGCATCTCGCACTGATGTAGGCTGCATTCCCCACTTGCTACTTTTGAAATTGAAGAAGAATCGTGCTTTGCTAAAAATACGATCCAGGCTGAATGGGTTCCTTTGTGAGGGGAGGTTGGTGTCTTCTCAAGGCCTCTCCACGCTGGATGTAGAAGACAGGGAAGAGTTGCACCAAGGGTCTCGGGAAGAAGCCCGTCTTTCATCGCTTGCGTGCACCGTGGGCTCACAAGGAGGGGACTGTTTGGAGTAATTCTCTCCCTGGGAGCTACTTAATTTTTTCTCTCTTTTGTAACATTTGTCAAGACCTGTAATTCTTCAAATGCTCTGGCCCCTGTCACCCTCGAGGACCTGCCACCAAGACAAGCAGCAGCCGCGTGTTCTGATGCTCCCCTCGCACGCCGTGCAAGGAGCTCGCTGCCTGCCTGGTGGGAGAAGGAACCATCACAAGGCTCCCTCTATTCCCCATGCCTGGCTGAAAGCTCAGCCCCTGCACGTTCCCAGAACAGAAGAGCTGTGAGAAGCAGCCATCCCCGCACCACTGACACGATCCCACGCTCGCCTAACAACTTCTGCCTCCTCCTCAGAGCTTCCACACGCTGCCTCCGCTCGAGCGCCGATCGTGGTTCCACCCTCCCACTCCAGCTCCTAACGAGACACGTGCAGACCCACCTTGTGACACCTCATTTTCTAAGTCAGAAACTTTGGGGATCTGTAGAAACAGGAGCTCCTGGGTCAGGGGGTGCTGGCACAGACCCTGTGCACACAGGTACTACCACCCAGCTACAGAAATCCTGCATTCAAGCAGGTGGCAGACTCGCTCGCTCTCAGCTCTCTCGACCCTCACTCCTACTTCATTTCCTGCCTCCATTATGAAACTGTGACCAAAAAAAACTATCTAGGGTTTAAGCAAGGCTCCAAAATCCTGTCCTGGCCAAGTAATCTTTTTTTGGGATGCTCTGACAAAAGGAACACACCTGCCTTTACTAAGCAATTCTTGCAGAGACTTTTTCTTTAATAGATATAGTGCCTTTATCCAGTATTTTTTGTTGTTGTTTGAAATCCAGTCCAGATTCTCAGCTGTCAGATGTTACTCAGCTGCTTGGGTAAAATAAGTTTGGTGATCTCAATACAGTTTACAGCAGGCAGACGTCTAGAGCTTAAAATTAGCTGTCATATTTGCCACTGGACACACTGTACTGTCCCTTCTCTTCTTTCAGGACTCAGCAGAGAAGCCAAACACAGTGTACACTTCCCTGGATGCCTTAGAGATCCGTCCTCCAGGTTGGGTTTTACTCTGACTGAGGATTTAGAGTGAAGGGGACACATATAAATGATCTCCCATCAGTAGGGTTTGTGTGTTGTCTCTGGTGCTTGGAGGAAGGCTGCAGGTGGAAAAGCAGGTCCTTAAACACAAAATCACATCTAACATACACCGTGATCACCCTCTGCAGCTGGAGAGCCTGGTGCTGACCCGACTGCAGCAGAGCCCAAAGCAGAACAGCTCACCAGGCACCACATTTCCCTGCACATCAGCACCCCCCACTGAACACGGAGTGAGTTTACTACTAACTGCAATACAGAAATTAAAACGATGACATTTACTCACAGCATGTCCCCAAACCAGGGAAATCTCGAGTCTGTACAAGCGAATATCTGCACGGATTGTCTAAAGACTCTGAAACTGAAATGGAAAAGCAAAGGTCTGCCTCAGAGTGGACATTTAATCCAGAGGGCACACGAACCCCCCACGCTATCCTCTGCACACACCCCACAACATCCCCCATACCCCAGCACAAACTCAAACGTGGCAGATCAAAAGCCACAAGAACCAAAATACGTCACAAGAAATCAGAGGAACGAACCCAACCTCTCCCTGCAGCTCTAAGTGAAAACAGCCTGACGAGCCCCGAACTTTAATTGCGCAGTTATGTAACACACCTCACTCGCCCAGCTCGGTATTAACCTAATTCATAGCAATGGCACAATCATTTCTGGCAGGATCACACCAAAGCTGTCACGAGAACTCACGGAATGGTCCAGAACCAGCTAGGCATTGGTTTTTTTCCACAAAGGCCTAAACGAAGGAAGTCAGCCAGCTTTAAGAATTACATGGTAAAACAAGTGCATCTACAACATGATTCACCCTAAAAAACCATCTCGTGTCAGAGAAAAAGGCTGGAATTGTAGGTAGTGAGCAGCTTTTTACACTGTATAAAGCAACTGCCGAATTCAGAGCATTTAAATACTCTGCAAAGGGATGGGAGAGTAAACAACTATGTGAGCAGCTTCTGCTGCTCTGCATATTATCACAAGATCGTAAAGTAATTACATACTAGTAAAATAGGCTGGATTACAGCCTGGGAAACTCAAGTGCCCATTTACAAGCAGAACAGGAATAGTGGAACCTTCTTGAGGATACACCATAAAGACACTTGCCCACCAGCAGTGACCCTACAGCGACTCAGCCCCAGCTCCTGCCAGCGCTGCCCGTGAACTCAATCAAGAAATGACATTTATTCACCTGACCAAGACACATCTCATCTCAGGCAAACAGGGGTGGAGAGACTCCTGCTAATCACCAACACCTGACAACCTCCAGGCAACACCTGCCAAACTAATTAGTGACCCAAAGTCAGGCAAGGTCTGAATCCTTCTTGACTTCTGCACAATTTCCTCTCTGTGGCCAATTTCCCGTTCAATGCTTTCCTAAGGTGAGCTACGATTCCCTGCTGAGGCATCCACACAGCTGACATCTGCAGCAAAACCACTGTAAAAGCAACAGCCTGTGCAGATCATCTCATAATTATATTTTCCAAATGATTTGAGATGTTTCTTTTTAAGAGGGTTCCACATCCTCCAATGCTGAAGACTTGAGGAGAAAGATCCAACCTTAAGTGTTGCACATCAAACAGACTCTAGAGCTGCCAGGAGGATGACAAGGAAATTCTCCCTGGCAGAACTCCAGTGACCCCAAGCTCACAGACCAGCTGGGCCCAGGGAAAAACTCTCCTCGTAGCTTAGAAACCTGTAAAATTTATTTTTATTTTTTTTTTAAAGTGACTTTTTGGGTGTGGATTTGTCTCTGACCACACCACAAATCAAGCCCTGCTCAGCAGCTGCTCCCCAGCGTACAAACTGCCACTAACACCACCACTACCCAGCAGATAAAATTAATGCAATTACATCAACCCAAATCCTTCCTCCTACCCACATAAGGATCCCCACAATTTATGCAGCAGCAGACAATAATTAGCCTGTGACCACACTATTCCTGTGCCTTAAACGACCTGTGAGTGAGCCATTTGGCATGTTTTCAGCTGTTTCAGTGCAGTAGTTACAGTCACTCTGAAATACAAATCTCCAGTTTTGCTAATTTCCTATTTTTATTAAGCCAGAGAGCAGAATCACACATTTAGACAAAGGTGAGTCCTGAAGCAAAGTTATCTCGTGGCATTGTAATTCCTGAACAGAAGCACAGAACATGGAAACCCCTGATGCTGACTTACAGCAACGATTCAGAGAAGGGTTTCCCTTATTTTTGCTGTTTTTTACAGAAGCCAGGACAGACACACCACAAAGGCTGCACTAAATCAGGTTCCAGTGAAATGTCTGTGTGTGCCCATTAATGCAGAGAGCCTGCACAGCCCTCACACTGTTCAAAATGTTTTACAAACATTAGGCACCTAATTAAGCCTCCAACTACTCTTCCTAATACAGGGACTATCACTCTAATTTACATGTGATCAATTGAGCCACAGAAGTCAAGCAACTTGTGTAAACCAGGAAGGGCCAGAGCAGAGAAGAAGTCAATGCACAGGAGCCCAAGAAAATCTGTCCTGGCTGGAAGAAAGGCCTGAGTGTGCAAGGCTGAGCAACAAAAAAGAATAACTGCAAGTGGAATAATCATCTCCTACCCACACAATTCTCTTTTAGCAAGATAAAGGAGTAATATCCTAACAACAAAAAAAGGAAACATTGTGAAAGTACCTAACAAAAGCACTTCATGGTGAAACCACAAACTGTGGCACTGGCCTTATGACTCCAAAAAAAACCCAGATGCACGAGACCACCTCTGTTCTCCACAGCTGAGCCCTCCCCTCAGAGCAGGGTGAGGACCCTCAAATCCTTCCATTTCTGCACCTGCTGAGCCTTTCCCATGGAGACCATCCCCGTCCACGCCGGGTTTCCTGCACCCATCGCCGCTGGGAAGGAGGAAGGGAGGGTAACGTTAGAAGTCGCTATCAGATGATTGTGCCTTTGGCACAGTTTTTGCATTTGGATATTTTTAACATTTCAAACACCACATTTAATTAGCCTGGGGGAAGGGATGACTTAGCCATGAACAGGGCTTTCCCAACTTTACAGGCCACGCAATTTGTGAGTATTCCAGGCACAACATCCAGGTGCCTCTTCAGCAACGTCTAATTTAACTCCTGAGAATGACATCACCAGGAAGCCAGCTCCTTCCCAGCTCAGCTCCTTAAGCCTTCAATTTCTGACAGTAAACAAGCAGCACAAAACACCTCAGGCCATCAGTAACATTTTGAAAATACTGTTCCTCAGAGGCCGCTTTCTGGTTTCTTTTATTTTTTTTCCTCCTTTTCATTCCATCCACTGAACATTCTTCTAGAGCAATTGCCTCACCTTCTACAGAAATAGTTCTTTCCTCCCCAGTTCCCCAGGAGATAACCAACTGCCAGCTCAGATGCTGCAGAGCCAGTGGAGTTTCCCAGCCGTGGGACCATCCCACCTCACTGCACCGAGACTGCAACGCTCAGCGGCTGCTGGGAACCAGCTCACTCACTCTTGAGAAGGAAATGTGCAGGAAAGGTTGGGATTCCCACCACCCCCAGCCTCCCCCGGGCAAAGTGCACCTGATCACTTTAGAAATAAATCAGTTACTGAAACTTGAAGCAGCTCTTTGATTGTGCAAACCTTGTCAGAGCAGGACTCTGCCCAAACCTTTGTCTGCAGCTGACGTTTTCCCATTATCCACAGCAAAGCAGGACAGAGTGAAAACTGCTGTGTGCAGATTTCCAGGGGATACAGGGAGCAGGGCAGTGGGTACGATGAAGAAGCAAAGAGCACTTAAATCCAGGAATTTGAAGCTTCCCCTTCCACAGCACAGCTTAATCGTTTCCTCCTCATCCTCAGCGACGGGAGGAAGCTCTCTGCAGACGCCAGCCAGCGCGGCCCCAGACACAAATGCTGTTGTTTCTATTTCTAGGACACTGGAGCCCTCGCTGACTGCCGACAGCCTGACTGCAGTGCGGGTCGGGTGTTCTGATCCCGGTGCACACCCAGAGCTCCCAGACACCCCGAACACC
>NW_010333813.1:0-20845 GCF_000700745.2 Antrostomus carolinensis
TTCTATGATTCTATGATTCTATGATTATATAGGCTTTGATAACAACCACAGTATTTAAAGTCCTTCAATAGAATATTATGTGTCATGACTAACATATTCCCAGAAACATCAGAATTGGATGTGATATGTGGTGTAGTATATTATTTAAGATTTTTTTTTTAATTTCTATTGATATTTTTTTGTTCCTACACAGTACTGTGTGTTAGAGAAAGCAAGATTTTAAAACTATGTTTTGTATTTCAAGAAAATTCTGTGTGTCTTCCTCTGCTGTGGATATCTGCTTCCGACATGGACTTAGGTGAATAATGGAGACTTGTTTTGGCAATTGACAGGGCTGGCAAAAGGGACACAGACAGCAAAAGAATACTAGAAACAAACTTATTTTACTCTAGTTTAAAACAGGGGAAAAAAAGAAGAAGAAGCAAGGCACAGAGTTACCTAAACTGAGTAACGCACCTAATCATTACTACACAAGAGAAAGCATAGTGATTACGAAAGAAACATCACCAATTGCCCAAATACTTATCATCTACATCCTGTACATCAGCTGGAGAGCCCCATCACAGTGAAGGATTTGGAGAGTCTTTCCCAGCAATTGGGAAGTCCTACGCAATGCGTCCACTCGTAGCTGAGGTCTCCATCTTTGCTGTGAGAAGCTTCTGCTTTTATACAAACTAACAAATTACGCAGACAGAAAGGCACGGTAACATCTGGTGGGTAAGTTTCACTTCACACGGGCACATCCTGGATTTGGCCAGGATCCGAGATATGTCCGAGAAGCTACTATTTTGGTTTTCTGAACCTGGTTTTGGATTGTAAGAGGAAAAGTCTCACAGCCTTATCTCATGCTGATGTGATACAGGTTGGGAAAAGAATCTCACAGTCACATTTCATGCTACTATGATACAGGTTGGGAAGTTCACACAAAAGTCAACTTTAAGATATATAATTTAAGCCTTTGTATATCAGGACTGCACTTGCAATTTCTTATTGAGGAGAAAGAGAAAAAAAAAATAAATTATCACAAAAAGTTATATGTAGCAGAAAATGCATTGTCAAAATTCTTTCTACAAAATAAAACTTGCAACTGCTTGAACAGTATGTAAAAAAAATCAGGAATAATGCTGATATTCCGTCTTTCCATGTCCAGTTTTGTAGCACCTTCAATGATGTATGAATTTCTATTCTTTCTTTTTTTGTTTTAAAAAGGGATACGTAAAATAAATGGTTAACATTGTGCATTTCTCAATGAGCCATATTAATCCACTGAACTCAAACAATCTGTAGATATCAATGATGATGTATGTTCACTAGCATTTTACAGAAGGGTAAAATGTGTTGAAAATAATCTAATCTGAGATTGGATTTTGAACCGGTACAAACCTAAGGTTTTAAAATAAAAATACTTTTTAAAATTTATTTTTATTGTGGCAGATCTCAACATTTCTTTCAAGGTTTTATAAATTTCTTTCAAGAAAGTCATTATTTGGAAAACTGCAACGTGCAGCTAAGGAACAGACATCACTAGTAAATTATGAGGAAACCATGTGCTAAACTAGTGTGTACAGTATGAACAGAAGAAGAGACACAAGAAGAAATTAAGAAAAATGCTTCTCTGACAATGTGAGACACTGAAAAAAAACCACAAAAAACACCAAAATAACCCAACCAAAAAACCCTGATGTTTTCAGTTTCTTGCAATAGAACACACTTGAAATGAGGGATAAACATCTTAAATAAGTCTCAGTTATACGATGATATATCTGCTTTCTAATGTGCTAAATATCAATGAGAAACTGTTGTTTAGAAACGAACCTCTGATATTCGTAGGTCAATTAAATATCTTTATTTAATTGCTATTATATATATTTTTTTTGTCTTGAATGCTAAACAGATGAAAGACAGTCAAAGGAAGGGAAATATCACTACCTTAATTTTAACAACAGGAAGTGATACAGAGGTCTAAGTGTCTTCTCAGTTATTTGCTTCCAGTCAGCATAGCTGCAAGATTGTGAAAGGTTTTTCCATCTTCCAGGGGTGAATATACTCTTGTCTCTGTCTCACTACTCTATGTACAGATTAGATCTGGGCATATATCCATCTTCCAACTCCACAACTGAGGAACCAAAGCTTTGTTTCCTACAGAGAAAAACTTATTTAACACACTGCAATATGCTCATGCAATACTCCAGACAAGACCCAGCTAGGAAACCACAATGATGGTGTGTGTTGTTAAACCTAGCTCCTGTGAATGAGGTTCAGTCTTAAGTTAAGAAAATAGCCTTTCTGTATGATGCAAGGGAAAAGTAAGTTGCTTCAGACTGTGGGATCCACGAACGCCAGGACGTGAAGTAAGAGTAATAATAATAACTTACGTGCAAGACTGAAAATAAAGCCCTACCATGTTTTACTGGTTCCTTTAACCACTACACTTCAGATACGTATACTTCCTTAGCATCCTACTGTCCTTATTGTCTTGCACTCCCATTGCTACTTTCCTTCTTATTGAGTCAATAAGAAGGTGGAAAACTGATTTCTGTCTCTCCTGGGCTCTGCCCTATACACACAGTTTGGGCTTCAGTATCCACTCTGGAGTCTTACCATGTGTAAGCTGTATTTTTATGGAAACTAACTTGTAGGTACCTACACCATCTACAAGATATTTTCAAATCTTTATGAACCTTTTTTCAATGGAAAGCTAATTTCCTTTAAAAAGTCCACTACTATGTTAAGAAGGATATAAGTTTGAAAAGTTTGCTTTATTATCAGCTTGCTTTTCAAGTACTATTGTAATTTTTCATCTTTAGTCAACCTTAATTCTCCTTCTTGAGGGAATGCCTTAAGCTTGTTCTTTTCACAGCATGTTGTGATTTCCTTATTCCATCCTCCACTCGGGATTTTATTCAGAGTACAGACTCCTGTGCAGTGTTTTTTCCCAGTTCTTAGTATTGTTTGTTTACAGTGATCATGAGCTGCTGGAGAGTGAAATGAATAAAGTTTGCTGTCATCCTTAGACGTTGCATAATCTGGAATTTCTTAATGCTTGATAGCAAGCTATTGTACAGCACAGTGGGTGGGCTGTAAAACCTTTCTTTCATGCACTGAAAAGTAAGTATGAAGTAAATAAGCAAATATGATGTCCATATTGGAATGCCATGTTTGCTGAAATTCTGAGCACATAGTATGTGTCCATCTTAAAAATTAAATCCTATCTAAATTGAAGGAGGTGTGGTTTAAAGAATTAAGAATTAGAAAGCTTTTGGAGAAGATTACAGAATAAGCTAACAAACCCCCAGTTTTTCAGATTTAAAACTAATTCCTATCATGAGGATAGGAAAGAAATTAAATATGGTGGGGAGTTTTTGAAGAAGAAATTGTTAATTTTTCTGAAGTATTTTACAGAGAAAGTTTAATACTGATGCTATTCCTATAAAGTCTACCCAGCTTTCTAGATTGCTTTCACTAGCCCTTTAACTTAGTTCTTGGTAAGCCCTAGATTTTTGGTCTCAACTTCTAATACTGTTCAAGAATGATATCATAAATTTTACTTTCTTTTTTCGACTCACAGAAGGCTGAAAAATCAATAGCTAATGAACCTAAAAAGAGCTGTGAGAAATGCTTTTGGGAGTGTTATTAGTTATTCTCTTTGCATAAGCAGTTTCTTGATAAGATCTCCATAAAAGATTTCATTAAGACCAAAAGAAGAAAACATTTCAGAGATAATTTGAATCCAGCATACCTCATCTGTGTAGAATTCTGATATATCTCAGTTTTAGAATTTTGAATAAAGAAGAAAAACATGAATGAATGCTTATCTTCATTGTAGACAAAATGGTTTGATAAGAATGAAGTCATTGAGGAGAGAGAGATAAAAGCCTTTGTTTTGAATTTATTGGATCAACTAATGCAGCATGACTGAGTATAATGATGTATAGTTTATTTTTAAAATATAAAGTAATCTTGTGCAAGTTTTAATTAGTTTTAAGTTGTAATTTATGCTTCTACATATAATCTTAGGTAGTTGACAATATATAGAAATTGAAGTGGTACTTGAAAATTAAAAATAATAGGCATACAAACTAGACAGTATTAACAGAAAGAAAAAAAAAAAAAAAAAAGGAGGGGATGTTGGGCTTCTGGCAGGCTTTTTCATGTTTGTTCACTTGTCAGGTAAGGAGCTGACCTGCTGGAATGCAGTATCTCTTGAAAACCACTCATCCAAGAGCTAAAGTCTGCTCCTAGATGTTCACTCATCTGTGGCCTGGCAAGGGGGAGACCTCCATGCCCTCCAGGCAGACAGATGGCAAAGCTGTCTGAGATGTCTCCTTTAACTGGGGAGATGGAGAGGAGACCTGGCCTGGAAGCAGGCAGGGTGGCCACTGGAGGACCTGGCCTGGCAGCAGGCAGAGTGACCAACAGGAGATGAGGCAGCTGTCCCCTGGGCACTCAGCCCACAATCCCGCCTGCATTGCATGGAAATTTTGATGCGACATTTGACAGACACAACTAGCTGGATATTTAACTTTCATTGTTTCAGGGTTTTTCTGGTGGAAAACTAAGATGAAATTTTCCCATACAGCTTCAGTTTAAAATTTATTTAACACTATAGCAGCATCTTAATATTTTCAAACTTTTACCATGGGAGGGGGAGGTATGGGCATCTGACAGGTTCATAGCTTGCATGGGTTCCTTTCTAGGTGCTTTAGATACAGAAATTATTGTACAACGTCTAACCTAAGTAATCTTAATGCAATGATTGCCTGATTTTCCTAATAACAGCCATTCCTTAGGATTTTCTCCCTGAAAACACTGTTTCTAAAAAGAATTATTGAATAATTCTGGGTTCCACGTATTCACATTGTTGAGACAAATATTGGGACTTAAGAGTCTGCCAAAATTATCTAAACCATTGCTAGAGTTGTTCCTCTTCTTTTCATTTCATAGTTAATATCTGAAAATACTTTTATTTTACTTTAGTTGAATACTTGATCATTTGAACACATTTAATTTACAGTATTCCCAGTTATTGCTTATGACTACTTGATTCTATAAGTCACCTGATCAGGATGAGGAGGTGGATGAAGCCTTCTACAGGCAGTTGAGAGTAGCCTCAAGATCGCAGGCCTGTGTTCTCATGGGGGACTTCAGTCACCCTGATATTTGTTGGAAAAGCAACACAGCCAGCACACACAGTCCAAGAGGTTCCTGCAATGCGTAAAGGGAAACTTTCTGATGCAGGTGGTGTAAGAGCTGAAAAGGAGAAGTGTGATTCTGGACCTTGTTCTCACTAACAAGGAAGGGCTGGTTGGGGATGTGAAGGTTGGGGGCAGCCTGGGTTGCAGCAACCATGAGATGGTGGAGGTCAGGATCTTATGTGGAAGATGCAAGACAGTAAGTAGGGTTGCAACCCTGGACTTTAGGAGACCCAACTTCGACCTCTTTAGGGACCTACTTGGAGGTATCCCATGGACTAGAGTGTTGGAAGGTAAGTGGGCCCAAGAGAGTTGGTTAACACTCAAGCACCGCTTCCTCCAAGCCCAAGACCAGTGCACCCTTAAGAGAAAGAAATCAGGCAAGAGTGGTAGGAAGCCCATATGGATGAACAAGGAGCTCATGGGAAATCTCAAAGGGAAGAGGAAGGTCTGTGAAATGTGGAAAAAGGGTCTAGTCACCTAGGAGGAATATATGAATGTGGTCAGGGCCTGCGGGAATGCAACTAGGAAGGCTAAGGCCCACTTGGAGCTAAATCTGGCAAAGGAGGTCAAAGACAACAAAAAAAGCTTTTTTGAGTACATCAATAACAAAAGGAAGACTGGGGAAAATGTGGGCCCAATGTCGAATGAGGCGGGTGCCCTGGTAACAGGAAACGCTGAGAAGGCAGAGATACTGAACACCTTCTTTGCTTCAGTCTTTAGGGCTAAAAGTGCCTCTCGGGAATCCCAGATGCTGGAGGGAAGAGAGAGAGTCTGGAGAGATGAAGACTGCCCCTTGGTTGAGGAAGAGCTGATCAGAGATAGTCTAAACAAAATCAATACACACAAATCCATGGGCCCTGATGGGATGCACCCTCAAGTGCTGAAGGAGCTGGTGGAATTGATCACTAAACCGCCCACCCTCTATCATCTTTGAAGGGTGTTGGAGAATGGGAGAGGTGCCTAAAGACTGGAGGATAGTCAATGTCACTCCAGTTTTCAAAAAGGTCAAGAAGGAGGATCTGGGTAACTACAGGGTGGTCAGCCTCACCTCCATCCCTGGGAAGGTGATGGAACAGCTCATTCTTGACACCGTCTCTAAGCAACTGGAAGAAAAAAAGGTTATCAGAAGTAGTCAACATGGTTTCACTAAGGGGAAGTCATGCTTGACCAATCTGGTAGCCTTCTGTGATGTCAGCACCATCTGGGTAGATGAGGGGAAAGCAGTGTTGTCTACCTTGATTCCAACAAGGCTTTTGATACCGTATCCCGCAACATCCTTGTAGCAAAACTTAGAAGGTATGGGATAGATGAATGGACAGTGAGGTGGATTGAGAACTGGCTGACTAGCAGAGCTCAGAAGGTTGTGATCAGTGGCACAGAATCTACTTTTACTTTACCAACAGCAACTTGTTTATGTGAATCTCACTTAACTTGCTTTTCAGCTAATAAATGCATTATATTGTTATAATTGTTGTAAGCATTAATGATACATAGGAAAAAAAAAACAACCAACCAAACCCAAAACCCACTAACAGAAAAACAAAACTCACAATGAATGATAGATACATTACTTTTGTGTCTATTCTTGGTAGGCCAGGATTTCTTTCTAGCAAAGCAGGAAATTTTGTAAGTTAATTAATGCATCCTTGAAATCTAAGATTTTTTTTTACTTTATCCTTTTTAATTAATCAAAATGGAAATGGAAACTTCAGGAAAAATCCTCTGAAGTACTGTGCAAGTCTGATTGTAAATCAGAGATTTTCAAAATGAAAATTTTATGAGTTATTCCATAACAAGTATTCCTGGGAATAAGAAGTAAAAATGTCTCGTTTCAAGTGAAAATCAACTTATCTCAAAAGTTTATAGTAAAAATGTGTTTTGCAAAGTTTGGAAGTAATCTCTATGTATATCCACATAAAACTATGGATCATATATGGTGGAGTGGACTTTCAAGACCACAAGAGCAGGTAAAATTTGAAGCCCAGGGTAGAGTTTGCAGAAAGTACTTCAAGTGTGTAATTTTATTTTTTCTAAGTTTCCCCTCAAATTCTAGGATCAGAATTGCCCTGGGTGACCATATGGAAACTCCTCTGACATAGAGATGTACATTTTCACTGGCCACTCTTGTTTCCCCTTTAGTCCATAAGAACTAACAGACAGGTTTGATATGTAGTTTATTTAATTCTACTCTGGACATCTGCATTTGTCAAGGTAAATTATGAACTGAAAACACTAATTTTTCTTAATTAGTCATGAAGCTGAGGAAAATTATGGTGTTTCAGATGACACTGAAATAAGATCAATCCCATCCCTTTCTTTAGTATGACCTCAAATGTATAATAGTTAGGTCATGAGAAAAAAAGATACCTTCTTCTTCACATAAGCATCTTTTTTCTCACAATGCTTTGGGCAACAGGCCAGATAATAACAGGAAGCAGAGTTTTAGAAGGTAATTTCTCGTTATTTGTTTACTTTTGTTAAAAATATAAAACTAACACAGTGAAAGACGAATATACAGTATACCAGTTACTGTGATAAGTAACAGTGTGAGCTCATTATAACAAAGTTATAAAAGTTAATCAGATAATGCAAAGGATAATGTTAATCTGTGCAACAGACACAATTCATATTATCAGCAAAAATGTGAAGCAAAATAGTGTAAACTTTATCATAACCCCCAGCTTTCCTGACCACACAACATTAAAAAAAAAAAAATTGCTTCAAAAAGAAATGTTTTATGGTTTGAGGTGTTTTCTTTTTGTCAGCCAAGAAACTGTGGGCATTATGAAGGACATATGTGGTTAAAATCAATGGCTTTCCTTAGGTTTCAGAGAAGAAAAAGGTTTTAATGACTACCAAGAAATGCACGTGAGAATAAACTTACTGGGTATTTGGGACCATTCATCACTATAGTAAAAGGGCAATTCAAAAGCTACCCTAAAAATTCTGATTAATGAAGGTCTCAAGAGGCCAACACACTGAATGAGGTTCAGAAAAGCTTTAGCCATTATTTCAGAGTCACAATTGAAATGTAATAGTGCATTGTTTACCTAAACAGCTGCATTGGCTATTGTATCTCAGTAATGGTGCTGTTGTAGCTATCATGGTTTAAGCAGAAAAAAAGAAAGAGTAAAGAATAGGAAAATCACTGAATTAATAGAGATACTATTTTTTACTATCACTAAAAAGCAGCCTTCTTCCAACAACTCTGTATATGTCTCTCTCTCTCTTTTTTTTTTTTTTTTTAACATAACTTTACCACATCTTTTTCCCTCATTTATTTGCACCTTCTCCCTGCAACATCTCTTTCATTCTATTTATACCAATTACCTTTCCTTTCATGGGACTTTTTGTTAGCACATTTTTGCTAAACTCTGACAAAGTCTGCTCTAGAATTGTAGCTGCTCCCTCTATTTCAGACCTGAGGAAGTGTCTATATGTCCAAAAGCTTGTCTATTTTTTTCCCCAGCTATACTACTGTGGTGGGTTGACCCTGGCTAGAGGCCAGATGCCCACCAAAGCCCACTCTATCACTCCCCCTCCTCAATTGGGCAGGGGGAGAAAATAAGATGGAACACAGGAGAAAAAAACTCGTGGGTTGAGACAAAGGCAGTTTAATAGAAGCAAAGCAAAGCTGCGCGCGCAGAAGCAAAAGAACAAAATATTTATTCTCTACTTCCCATCAGCAGGCGATGTTTGGCCACTTCCCAGGAAGCAGAGTTTGCATATGTGTTGCGGTTCCCAGAGGACAAACGGAAGTAACGAATGTCCCCCCTTCCCCCTCCGTTCTCCTTGCTTTTATTTCTGAGCATACGTCATATGGTATGGAATATCCCTTTGGTCCGTTTGGGTCAGCTGTCCTGGCTGTGTCCCCTCCCAAGACCTTCCCCACCTCCAGCCTACTGGGGGAAATGTTGGAGAGACAGCCTTGGTGCTGTGCTAGCACTGCTCACCAGCAACCAAAACACTGGGGTGTTATCAACACCCCTCAAGGCACCAATACAAAACACAGCACTCTGAGGCCTGCCGCGGGGAAAATCAACTCCAGCCCAGCCAGACCCACTACTTTGGCCTAATAAAATATTTGTCCTTTATTACAAACCTTGCTTGGCTGCACTGTGTATGTGGCCTGGCACATGTAATAATGAAGCTATACATATTGTAGTATAAATTCAAGGGCAGTCGAGGTTATTACTTTTTACCAAGGTTGCTTCAATTTTTTTTAATTTAAGGATCATCCTTTAGTGAACAGTTTTATATTTTATTTACATTTGTTAAACTTTAGAAAAATGTGCTTCTGAATTATTTGAACTTGAAAGTGCAACAGATAGCAGATTCTGTTAAAATAACTTTTTGGGGAGGGACGTTTTACAAAGGCAGGTAGTGATAGAACAAGGGATAATGACGTTAAACTGGAAGAGGGTGGGTTTAGATTAGATATTAGGAAGAAATTATTTACTGTGAGGGCGGTGAGACAGGTTGGGAACAGGTTGCCCAGAGAAGTTGTGGATGCCCCCTCCCTGGAGGTGTTTAAGGCCAGGTTGAATGAGACTTTGAGAAACCTGATCTAGTGGAAGGTGTCCCTGCTGATGGCAGGGGGGTTGGAACTAGATGATCTTTAAGGTCCCTTCCAACCCAAACCATTCTATGATTCTATGATTTCCTGTTTTCAACATTTAGAAAAATATCTAGCTTTGTTCCACTTCTGTTCTCTCAAACTCTTAGAAATCATGAGTCTCTTTTGTGTTCAGCTGTTGCTCTGTGACTCCCTCCCTGCTCCCCTTTCTTTAGATCATTCTCTTTTCTTCTCCTTCTCAGGCTACAGGGGAGCTATAAACTTCTGGAAGAAAAGGAGAAAGAAAGTTCTATAATTACCAGCACAAGTACTTATACAAACCAGGTAGCAACTAACTACCTTTGATTACTAACAGCAGTGCAGCTGCTATAAAGTGGAGGAAGAAAAAGACTTTCTATAACTGCTAGCTGGAAGTATAAACTCTCTTTTGCAAGACTAAATGAGCTGAGCTGATGCCAAGGATAAAGGGAGCTAAGCAGTCCCTGGTCTGTGCAAGCAGTTTGTGGCCCCCTTTAACACTTGGGCAGAGTGCCGAGAAATACTTTCCATAGGAATTTGCAAAAGGAAACAGTGCAATGTTAGAATTAGTTTATTAAATTTCTACTGCTGCTTTTAAAAGACTCTTTCAACCTTAATAGTTTATAGTTTTCAGTAAACTTCCTCAACCTCTTGCTCTTTTTTCTTTGGGCTGCTGTATGCAGTTTTGGTTGGTTGCTTTAGAGAAATTATAGCTGAAAAATAGTTTGTTACAGTGGGCATGAGGAAATAAGGGACTATAAATGCCAGCCACCCATGAACACATAAAGATGACAAAGAAAACCAATGAACTAAGTCAGAAAATGTCACCTGTTTGACTCAAATAGGACCACAATATCACTGCTGTATGAGGCTGCAACTTAGGAGTTTTACCTTATTCAAAATAGGAGCTTTCAGCAAAAATCATTGCCTTGTCTTATGTCTAGGTGAAAGAAAAATATCAGAAAAATGAAAGTATTGCCTGAAGATAAAGAAGATTGACTGTAGCTTTAGGTTATTTTATCTTTTGTTTGTTTGTTTGTTTCTTTTTCCTTTCAGTCTATTAACAGAAAAATAGAAGAAATTATTTTTGCACACTTGCAACTCAGTTGTTTCTTCCTTTATCTTTCCTTTGGAGAGTTCATAAATATTTTTAGTCAAAATATCTAAATCCTTCCCCTTGGCATTTTCTTCCTTGAGAATGAGTTGTTCCAACACAGGAACAAAAAAACCCCAAAAAAACAAACAAACAAACAAAAAAACCTGAGGATGGCAAAAGCTGTTTTGACTGTCATTTTTATATAGTACAAGTTAACTTATTAAAAATGTATAGAATATGAATGCCAGACATAACCTACATTTCCTGCTACACTTTGGTCCTTTGCTTTTAAGGAATTTATGTAGATTGTATATGGATTGTCCTTTATCCATGTTGCACATCTTGTGTTGCTCCTCATATTCTATTATACGGAAGACAATCTGCAGAGGATATTTAAAATGAAGATGTATCTCACAGATTGAGGCTGCCTACTGCTATGCCTGCTGTCACTGCTCCTGTCACCAACATAAATGCTAGCAATCAGAGCAACAGTGAGGGAGACAGAGGTGGTGACAAAAGCAAAAGTGTCAGGAAAGAAGCAACAGTAGTGCTACATGTCCAATTGCCATAATTTATCTGTACGAGGAAAGCTCAACTTATGAGCTGCTGTATTTTAAAGCCTGGAAAATAAGGCACAGCTGATCTTTTTAGTGTTTGATTTTATGAAGGTTTATGTGCATGTTCAGCTTCCTACATTTCAAGTGGAAGCTGACTTCAGAAAGACTTTTCACAGGACATTAAGTTAAAAATCAATGTGTGTGCACAGACTCCCTTCCTTATGCACAAGAAAATCCTTTACTGAACACAAGCCAAATCTGATCAGTTATCCTGCATGTTTAGTGAACATCTTGCAAGTTTACTGAAGTGATGACAGATTTTTTCAAAGTTGGAGGGAGGAATAAAAAAAAAAAAAGCAGCAAAGCTATGTCACAATGCTGTAATAACCTTTAAAACATGCAAAACAAATTAAAAGTGCCAACTGATGCTTAGAGGTTCAAAGTAAATTTATGAATGTCATTATATCAGTTTCTCATATTTTTGTGTTAAACTGTCCACTTATAACTTTTGTATAACTTCAGAGCTAAATTTAAAAGAGAAATAGAATTAGCAAAAGATTTTTTTTCTTTTTTGGATACAGAATCAAATAAACTAGACAACTTAATTTCGTTTAAAAAATCTGTATTGTACTAAGAGCTGATGAATAACCTAAAATTAGAAAACTGGACTGAAGACTGCTGTAAAAAGAAAAGAAAAAGAAAAAAAAAATAAAGTGTTTTAAAGATAATATTTTAAAAAATAGGTTGTATAA
This sequence comes from Antrostomus carolinensis, assembly GCF_000700745.2. Classification (NCBI taxonomy): domain Eukaryota; kingdom Metazoa; phylum Chordata; class Aves; order Caprimulgiformes; family Caprimulgidae; genus Antrostomus; species Antrostomus carolinensis. The sequence goes on from NW_010333813.1 coordinate 12,195, forward strand.
CAGTTAATTTGAATATTGCAAGAATGCTCATTAGCTGACTGAAAAAGTTTTAAAGCTCACCCAGTTTTATAGTCCATACCCTAAACTGTCCTGTATTTCAGGCTAACCATAATGGCACTTGATTCTTAAACTGTACTGGATTCAAAATAACCCAATTTATTTTCAAGATCTCATGAAGGTCTTCGTTTCTTTCAACAAGTCTGAACTTCAATTTTTCATAATTAAAATGGAACATAACATTTTTTTCCAGTCTTTTGAAGCAAGGGAAGAAATTGTTTTTATGATGTGCTGCATGATGCTTAGTACAAAGGACTCCCAATCTCCTTTAATACCTCTAGGCTCTGTTACGAAATAGAGAAATAACCTCATAACTATGTTGTCCAGCACTGGTTGAACAGTTCCAGGAGCCACCCCAGAGGAGACTGCTTAGCTAGCTCTTGTACCTCTCACAAGTCCCATATGAGCCAACAGCCCACAGGTTATGAAGCCAATGGGAGCAGCTCTTTTGGGGAGTCTGCTTGTTCCTGCTCACCCTGCAAATGGGTGAAAATAGTGTAAGAGTCGAGGGGAATGCTCTTTATGCTTAAAATAAACAAGTTCTGGTCTCTTAGTAATGATGTAACTGACTATATTGTGCAAGAAGCTATCCATATTTAGACTATACAGTAACAGCATTAGTTATGTTCACAGTTAGAGAGAACATATGACTTACTTCTTGCTTACTAAGCCTAGGTTATGTTAACTTAAAACCACTTTTCTCCTTAGACATAAGAGCTCATGGTAATCTACAAAATTGCTCCCTTATTACTTTAGAAAATTAGAGAAAATAGCTCTGGTCTCAGTGATGAAGACTGGACTCCAGTTTTGCCAAGTGGGTAATCATGGAGTATGTTTTGCATTAATCACATAATGGACCAACTATGTAGGGCAAACAACAGCACTTATGAGTACAATTGGTTAGTCATTTCAGGAAAGATCTAAGTGTGTGCTCCAACTAACTTAGTCACCTCCAAAGACATAAATTCAAGTCAGTGACATTAAAGAAGCCTCCTGAAAATCAGAATTTATGGACATCACATGGTCACCTCAAAACTAAGATAAGTGAAGGTTTCTGTTCAACCACAGATCTTGAAAGAGTAGACAGGGAATTGGGATGTAACAACATTGCCAGACATTAAAAAGCCTATAGTGTGCATTACTCCAAACCAATGTATTTTTTTTCACATACAAGTATTCTCAAAGATCACTTATTAATAACAAGGGGAAAAAAGGAAATTCCTGAAGCCCATAAAAGATGCATTTTTGAAGTTTTTTTTGGCCTACAGTAACAATAGCAAATCTTACCAACTTCTTCTCTATAGCAAGAACAGTAAATCGAAAACTTGGCAAATCAGATACATGTATTACTGGTATCCTTGCCTAGTATTACTTCATGTGTGATCCATAATATCTGCAAACCATATAGTATCTAAAGCTGTAGATCAACTGACTGAATCTCGATGCTCAAAATAGAATTAATTTTGCTGCTTTCCACTTCTTTCTCTTTCCCCCATCATCCTACCTCCATCCTACATCTTCACTTTGAATGAGTTTATAGTAAAATTCACCCATTCAGCAAAATATTTTGATTTAGACCTTTTCTGTATTCTTCATGAAGAAAGAATTCCTGCTTTAGGCAGAACATTGCTAGCAGGTCAAGTGAGGTGATCCTTCCCCTCTGCTCAGCACTGCTAAGGCTCATCAGGAGTGCTGGGTACAGTCATGGGGTCTCTAGTACAGGAGAGACTTGGGCTTGTTATAGCAAGTCCAGCACAAGGTCTCAAAGATGATGAAGAGACTGGAGCATCTGTCATACAAGAAGAAGCTGAGAGAGCTGGAACTGTTCAGCCTGGAAAAGAGAAGGCACAGGGAGATCTCATCAATGTGTATAAATCTCTGATGGGGGGAGTAAAGAAGATGGACCATTCTTAGAGATGCCAATGAAAGGAACAAGAGACAACAGGCATAAAATGATGTAAAATAAATTCTGCTTAAACATAAGGGAATTCTTATTTACTTGTGAAAGAGGTTGAAAATGGGCTGTCCAGAGATGTTGTTGAGTCTCCATGACTGAAGATATTAAAAACCCAGCCAGTTACAACCCTGAGCAACCTGCTTTAGCTGACCTCTTCTATGTGCGGTTTCATACTCAATTAAACAGTTTTAACAAACTCAAACATTTTCAACCAATTAACTAACAAAGGCATTTACTTGAAACAAAACAGAATGAGGTTAAGTTTCCTAGTGTGTATTGTTATGAATTTGAAATTTGTTCTCCTAAAAGCCGGAGAGTTTAGAAGCATCTGATTTATTGGCTGTCCAGGAGTGATTTTTCTTCTATGTGTTTCTTTCTGGAAATCCTATGCTTGTCAAAAGCTTCACATATATACTTTTAGCCAACCTTGATTTTCTGGGAAAACAATATTTAAAGAAATGCAACCAGCTTTCCTCTGAAGTGCTACATAGAGAGATCCTTATAACCATGAACTACTGTCTCTTCTTTTTCTATCTGACCACTTGTTTTTTGCCTTTTAATATGCTGGGTCCTCTTGATGCTTTTCATTAAGAATGGATCTATGAGCCTGGCAAAAATTATAAAAACCTTCAGTTCATATCTCTCTGAAAAGAATCTTCCCAGTTTCCTGACATTCACTGAGAAAGACCAACAAACAAACAAATAAATTTACATTTAGTATATTAAAGAATGTCCCTGAGATTCTTGTCCTTATCCTACTCACTGGTATTTCCCAGATCTCTCTTGATGTCATCTTACATACATATATACATTCATGCCATAAGATTGAGTGTTTATGGCTAAGAATCAGAGGAAAGGTCAAGAAGGCAGATTTCATGGTGGCAGTCTGTTACGCACTACCCCATCAGGATGATGAGGCAGACAAAATATTCTATAAGAAGCTGGCAGAAATCTCATAGTTGCCAGCTCTTGTTCTCACAGGGGACTTCAACTTGCCAGATGTCTGCTGAAAATACAATGCAGTGGAGAGAAAACAGTCCAGGAGGTTCCTGGAGTGTGTGGGAGATAACTTCCTGACACAGCTGGTGAGGAAGTCAAGCAGGTAAGGCGCCTCGCTGGACCTGTTGCTTGTGACCAGAGAGACTTATGGGGGATGTGATAGTTGGAGGCTCTCTTGGGCACAGTGGTCATGAAATTATACAGGTTTTGATTCTTGGAAGAGGAAGGAGGGCAGCAAGACTGCTACCTTGGACTTCCAGAGGGCAGACTTTGTCCTTTTTAGGACTCTGGTTGACAGAGAGGACTGTCTGGGAGACAGTCCTGAAGGGAAAAGGGGTCCAGGAAGGCTGGACATCCCTCAAGAAGGAAATCTTAAAAGGTGCAGGAGCAGGCTGTCCCCATGTGCTGAAAGAGGGAAGCTAGCAGGGAAGACCAGCCTGGCTGAACAGAGAGCTTTGGCTGGAACTCAGGAAAAAAAGGAGAATTTATGGCCTTTAGAAGAAGGGGCAGGCAACTCAGGAGGACTACAAGGATGTCATGAGCATATGCAGGCAGAAAATTAGACAGGCCAAAGCCCAACTAGAACTTAATTTGAATACTGCTCTAAAAGACAATAAAAAAATGTTTCTATAAATACTTTAGCAACAAAAAGAGGGCTAAGGAGAATCACCATCTTTTATTGGATGCGGGGGGAAAGGTAGTAACAAGGATGAGGACAAGGCTAAGGTACTTAACACCTTCTTTGCCTCAGACTTTAATAGTAAGATCAGTTGTTCTCTGGGTACCCAGTCCCCCTGGGCTGGAAGACAGGGACAAGAAGTAGAACGAAGCCCCCATAATCCAAGGGGAAATGGTCTTCAACCTGCTATACACTTAGAAACACACAAGTCTATGGGGCTGGATGGGATCCACTCAAGGGTACTTAGGGAGCTGGTGGAAGTGCTCACCAAGCCACTTTCCATCATTTATCAGCAGTCATGGCTAACCAGGGAGGTCCCAATAGACTGGAAGTCAGCAAATATGACACCCATCTACAAGAAGTGTTGGAAGGAGGATCTGAGGAACTACAGGCCTGTCAGTCTGACCTTGGTACTGGGGAAGGTTATGGAGCAGGTCGTCTTGAGTGCCATCACACAGCATGTGCAGGACAACCAGGTGATCAGGCCCAGTCAGCATGAGTTTATGAAAGGCAGGTCCTGCTTTATTAACCTCATCTCCTATGACAATTTAACTTGCCTAGTGGATAGGGGAAAGGCTGAGGATATTTTCTACCTAGACCTTCGTAAAGTCTTTGACACTGTTTCCCGCAGCATTCTTCTGTAGAAACTGTCTGCTCATGGCTTCTGTGGGTGTACTCTTTACTGGGTGGAAAACTGACTGGATGCTCGGGCCCAAAGAGATGTGGTGAATGGAGTTAAATCACAAGTGGGGTTCCCCAGGGCTCAGTATTGGGGACAGTTCTATTTAATTTCTTTATCAAGGATCTGGATGAGGGGATCAAATGCACCCTGAGTAAGTTTGCAGATGACACCAAGTTGGGCAGGAGTGTTGATCTGCTTGAGGGTAGGAAGGCTGTACAGAAGGATCCAGACAGACTGGGTTGATGGGCCAAGGCCAACTGTATGAGGTTCAACAAGGCCAAGTGCTGGGTCCTGCACTTGGGTCACAACAACCCTATGCAAGGCTACAGGCTTGGGAAGGAGTGGTTGGAGAAATACCAGGTGGAAAAGGACCTTGGGGTGTTGGTCAACAGTAGTTGTGTATGAGCCGATAGTGTTCCCGGGTGGTCAAGAAGGCCAATAGCATTGTGGCTTGTGTCAGAAATAGTGTGGCCAGCAGGACTAGGGAAGTGATTGTCCCTCTGTACTCAGCACTAGTTAAGCTGCACCTTGAATACTGTGTTCAGTTTTGGGTCCCTGGAGCATGTCCAAAGAAGGGCAACAAAGCTGGGGAAGGGTCTAGAGCACAAGTCTTATGAGGAGTGGCTGAGGGAACTGGGGTTGTTTAGCCTGGAGAAAAAGAATCTGAGGGGAGACCTTATCACTCTCTGCAACTACCTGAAAGGAGTTTGTAATGAGGTGGGTGTCCATCTCTTCTCCCAAATAACAAGCGAAAGGAAAAGAGGAAATGTCCTCAAGCTGCACCAGGGGAGGTTTAGATTGGATATTAGGAAAAAATTCTTCACTGAAAGGATTGTCAAGCATTGGAACAAGCTGCCCAGGGAAGTGGTGGAATCACCGTCCCTGGGAGATATTTTAAAAATGTGTAGCTTTGCTGTTTAGGGACATAGTGGTGGACTTGGCAGCATTAGTTTTCAACGATCATAAAGGTCTTTTCCAACCAAAATGATTTTATGATTACATGATTTTGTTGTAAACAGAGAAATATCAAAAAAGTACTCTATTACATGACAACTTGAAGGTCTCCTCATCGCTTCCAGCAATATTTTACTTGACCTTTAGTTAAAGATCTGACAGTTTTTAGGAGCAATCTTTGTAAGTCCTTTGGGTGATCATTGACAAAGCTTACAGCTTTATAGTGTGCTTTATATTTATGTTCCTTAACATCAGACTATAAAACACAAGTTTGTGAAAGCCTATAATTTAGTAGGAGATAACAAGTATTCATGTCTTTTATTCTCATATTTACTTTGAATGCCATAAATAAAACCTGGCACAAGAAGAAGAAGCAGTTTATTTTCAGGTGTAAGCAGAAGGAGAATTAACACTGAAGACCATAAATTTTCGTTGTACTTACAGGACTCTTTTTCTTTTTAGGACTGATTCAAATACAAATACACATCCAGATTTGTGGTTTTTACATTAATGTATAACATCTATTAATATATAATATAAGGCAAATTTATAAACATAATTTCCTCAAAGTCATATATATTAGTCATGTCCTTGTGAAGATTTTATGGCCATTATGTGCAACAGTCTCTGAGTTGTATTTTTTCTTACTGTCACAGAACGTGTTGTTCAATTCAGTTTAACCTTCTGAGATATTCTTAGAAAATGAACTTAATGACTGATAGAGAGGAACCAAGTTCTTCAGTGCATATGTTCAAACCTGAGTTATCCAAAGAGGTCCCTAAATATGCTCTGTCAACATTGAAGATCAAACTGATTTTTTTAAATTTCTTGTTGCCAGTCTTGTATCTGTTTCTACATTAGGCCAGTTCCTCTTGCAAATTTCTAACTTTATACATGAAACAAAAGTTTGTTAATCTGTAACACTTCCAATAACACTATCACCATTATAACACTAATACCAGAAAAGATGTACTAGCCATCAAAAAAACAAAGAATTGTCTTAAAAAAAAAAAAAAACTGCTAGAAAAGAATTTATCATCAGACATATATAGCTATGAATATTTAGTAAAGTAGAATTTGAAAAATACAGGTTTTTTTCTTTTTTTTTTAGGAGGGAGGGTATTGGTTTTTGTTTTTAAAGGAACAACATGGCTGTCTTAAACTGTATCATCTGTAAACATATTTATAGTAGTACTACAGAGAAAATAGTCTCCTGAGAACATATCAACATTGTCTGGTAAGAAAAATGGGAAAGAAGGAAATCAAAGGCAGAAAGGAAGATAAAGAAAGCTACTTCCAGAAAACTGCTTATAAACAGTTTTAACATTTTACATTTAAATTTATCCTTCTCGTTTACAATGCAATGGACACCACAAAAAATGTTAATTTATAATGCTACAAGCTTCTTGTAGCTTCCAATAATGTCAACCATTTCAGATTAATTTTACATGCTAATCACATAACTTGTTTATTCATCAGATTATGAATTTGTATCCATAAAAAGTAACATTCAATACTAACAGTAGTCTGCTGGATTTGTTGTATAGCAGATGTATACCACAAACATACAGATAGCTGATGACAGGTTCAGAATATTGATTTTTTCCTGTTAGCTGGGGAGATGTTGTGAGGAACAAAAGATTGACTCCTTGTTGGTTACTACCAAGTAAATCATCTTAGTGGAAAGAGTCTGATGCATGTTCTATATGTAATGTAAATAACTACTTCAATTCATTCTCTTTGGTGCTAAAAAGCTTCTTTCTATTCCTCATCTCCAAATAGTCATGGTATCTACTAACAACCTCTCAAAAGTTTAGCTTTCCTCAAGCAATTTTCACAGATTGCTACTTTAGCCTCCTCACAGGGACAGATCTGGAAGAGGTGAAACTCATACTGGCTAGCCTGAATGTTGATTGGAATACTAAATCTAGAGAAACAGAACAAAAGGACTTGTAAAGAGGAATTACAGTTGATGTAAAGGAATAATAATAAGTTTTATGCTTGTAAGAGGGCCTCTTGAGAGGTTTTGAACAAAGGCATTTGAAAGACTTCAGATAGAGACAGATGTATCTGATTGTCTGTATCACTAGCACATAAGTTGTTGCTGAAGTAATCAATTGATGGAAATTTAAGTTATTCCACAATAAGTTGCCTGAACTCAGTTGGGATGATGGCATCACAAAATGTAGCTAACATTAAAATGGCCATGACTCATAGTAGATGGGTGTCAGACTTTTGTTCACTCCTTCCACCTGGGTGAATGAATGCCACTGTCATTTTAGGCTGCCAAACTTACTACTCATCTATTTTCATTATATATTTCCTGTGTACTTAGAGGTTTGAAAAAACACTGTATAGGGTAGTTTTTAGTTCTTTCTTTTTTTTTTTGGGGGGGGGGGATTCTTACTTTCAAACTGAGTAGATTGAACCTTCATGATGCAATATTCAGTTGCCTGCAGCATCATAAAATTCTTCAGATTCACAAAAAAGTCTAAAAATAGAAGAGATATAAACATTCATAGAATATAGCAATAAATGGTTACAACAACAATAACAATAATGAGTTATTTCCAGGATTACACACCATATGAAGTGGTCTGACTAAAGAAATAAGTCTCTATCACTCAGTTGCAGACTTCAAGCACTCTTGTGATACTCTGAGATTAAACTCTTTCTCCTGACCTTGTCCTCAAATCTCCGATTCTTTCTGCCAGAAGAATGTCAGGAGTCGTGACTTCTTCCTTTACAGGTCTCAACATCTTTTCTTAACATACTTTTCTCTGTCCCAAAACCCTTGCCTTTGTAAACCATGATTTCTTTCTATTATGTAAGGTAAGATGTTCATTATCATAGTAAGTGTATTAGAGCAAAGTTGCATCCAGAATTCAACAATGCGCTGTTTATTCAAGTGTGCCTTCTCTTTGTGACCTTCATGCAGCAGCTACTGACCCACATATCAATGAGTTCACAGCAGGAGGAGATTAAAAGAGTGTAGAAGATAAGGATGGAAAAAGATTCAAAACCACAAGATTTTGAAACTGGATGAAATGCCCATTACTATGGTATACAGGAGTAAGTGCACATCAGAAGACTGTTCACAGAAGACAGTATGTTGAGAAATAATAGTTTTTATAGAAGAATCTGCACTGGTTGTTGGTGTTTAAAGAGATGCCCACAGATCTTACTCTTCAGGAGGAGACATGCAGTATAAGCTTTCATCAGTTGTCTCACCTCCAAACATTCTTCTAAGTGTAGAAGTCCTATGTTTTAAACTTGCAGGTAAGACAAGAATAGAGTGAAAAACAATTCAAAAGCTCTTTCTG
>NW_010333814.1:0-4362 GCF_000700745.2 Antrostomus carolinensis
TTCTGTGATTCTGTGATTTCAACATGGGGTGATAACTTCGTTCCTTGTTAAGGGTGGAAAGCTCCAGGTTCACACAAGGAATGTACAGCTGTTTCCTCCTGCCTGGGCTTACAAAATGGAAAGCATTACATTGTTTGGGGGGTTTTTGTCTGTCTGTCTTTCATGCCCAGCAGGATGCAGTGTTTGAACTGGTTTCCATGGGATTTAATATGTACATGGTACATGTAGCTTCCGTGGGATTTAATTTTCCATGTGTAGCTCTGTGGTACACAAACTATGCATCAAGACTTGCTGGAAAAGAAGAGTAAGTGTTTTTCTTTTCTTAATAATTCCATTGCAGCAATATTCCACCAAAAAATTTAGGAGGTTCTGAGTTTTGTCTTCTGCAGTGCATGTCCAACAGAGGCAGTAGGAGTTTGAGGAGGCAGTTGGCCTTCATTCACTTTCTGTAAAGTCCAAGTGCACTTCCATCCCTTCTTGCATCCATGAACAAATTGTACTAGTACCATGTGACTGTGGTATAAAGTGTAAATTTATATAAATATTTATATAAAATATAAAGTGTGAATAAACCCTTCATCAGTCCTGCTCTAAATGTCCTGGTACCAAATTGAGGCTCTTAAAATCACACCTCTGCTGACTTTTAACCACGGAGATTTCTAAATGAAGCTTCTAAATGAAGCTTTCCTTCATCTTCCTTTGGCTTTTAACACTGAGGTTGGTTTTTAGGGCATGAAGGCAGCTGGTGTCATTGGTTCCCAGGAGGCAAAAATTCACTTCAAGGGTGAAGCAGCGCCCAGGGGCTTTTTTATTTATTATTTCTTTAATATTGCCTAAATGGTGATCCCTGTCATAAACAGGCTCCTAAGGTATTGCAGCAACCATGAATTGATTTGGATTAAAAAACATTTATTTCCCCATTACCAAACGAGTCAGAGCACTCTTGTGCTTAAGGAGGAGTTAAAATTACAATTTGATGAGATATTCATCTTTACTACTCTTATTCCAAACTCTTGAATTCATTACTCAGTCCAAACTCCCAGAGACTACATCATTTATTCAATTTTATTAACACGCCTTCTAGAAGTACAAACCTTCTTTATCAAACTAAAGAAAAATAAACTCAGGACCAGAATATATTTCCCCTAAACCACAAATTTAACACAGAAAATCTTACACAGACTTTGAATTTCATCGAGGTGGTCTAGGAGAACTGCAAGTAAAAATAATCCTTTACCAATGTGTGCACTTGAAAGCAGATCTGAAGCCTTCAAAGAAGTAGCGCTCTCGTCACACGGCAGACCAGACCTCCATGGGACCAGTCGCTGTTTCCACATCTGTACCTTTTATTTTGCTTTAACTGAAGGTAAGGAGAGCAACATTAACTCAAAAGGAACCACAAACTGTCCTTCATGCAATTAATGAAGAGACAGAGACAGAGGGAGTCTCACAGAAGGTCGTGGAGAGTCTCTGCCATGTAGAGAGTCTCAGGCGGGAGATGAGAGCGCACAGCTCACCTGCCTGACAGCCGAGAGGATGACTTGTCACAACTCTCTGTTGTCTGTGCAGGGAGGCGGGGGAAGTTCAGTAATTATTGCCAGACCACGATTCCTTTCTGACAGCTCATTGTTCCCAAAGCAGCTCCTTATCTGATGGCCTTTTCAGAGAGAGAGGTGGTTTCTCCACCTGCAGCCTTTCCTGCTCCTGGTGCTGTTGACTGTGTAATACATGATTGTCCTCAGCCAGTGCTCCCTGACAGCATCAGCTCTGGATGTTCTGAAGCAGTGATCTAAGTGCAGCTTTAAGCCCTGTAAGTCACCAATGATCTGGCATAGATGTGAGTGGCCATTAATGACACGGAATTTTCCCACTTAGGGAAAAAATTTGTGAGCACGCACACGCAAACACCCACGTGTCTCTATTTTGTCATGGTTTGGTGTGTCCAGCACACCCAACATCACTCAGTCTGACCATTCCGATGGCAGGGCTCTTTGGACTGAGAAAATGCAGAATATAGTGGCATTATCCATCATTCCACTTTTGATCATTTTCACAAAGGTAGAAGATCTTTACCAAGTGTTTCCACCCCAGTCAAACAAACAGGAATGTTCTTCTTCATCTTCCTTTTTCTGATGGTGACCCTAAAATGTATCTCAAAGAATCAAATGAGATAGAATAGCCAAAAGTTTAGATTTCATCCCCAGGGAAACATTGACTAAGTGGTGCTCAGCTGAGAACCGGTTCAAACACCCTGGGTCCATATATTGCTTATATTTGTTTGATCCTATTAGATAGACAGCACGTCTCACCCAGAAGACGTTGCTACTCACTATTTTAATCTTCTTGCTTAAAACTGTGTTTTTACATTTTTTTCCTACAGTAATGACTACATTTTCCATGGCACAGATATTTCTACCTGCATTTGAAATATCACCCTGGTTTCTGTAACAACAGGATGCATCACTTCTTCAGTTCTCACTAAAAGGCTACTGTAAATCAGTAAGGTCAAGGTAACGTTTGGACAAGTCCCTCTATGCCATTCTCATTACATTCTGTAGGTGGTTCAAGCCATCTGCCTCCTCAGCCTGATCTTAAATCATAGAATCATAGACTGGTTTGGGTTGGAAGGGACCTTAAAGTTCATCCAGTTCCAACCCCCCTGCTACCAGCAGGGACACCTTCCACTAGACCAGGTTGCTCAAAGCCTCATCCAGCCTGGCCTTCAACACTTCCAGGGATGGGACATCCACAACTTCCTTGGGCAACCTGTCACCCTCACAGTGAAGAATTTATTCCTAATACCTAATCTAAATATCCCCTCTTTCAGCTTCAAGCCATCACCCCTTGTTCTGTCACTACCTGCGCTTATAAAAAGTCCCTCCCCAGCCTTCCTGGAGCCCCTTCAGGTACTGGGAGGCCACTAGAAGGTCTCTCTGGAGCCTTCTCTTCTCCAGGCTGAACAGCCCCAACTCTCTCAGCCTGTCCTCACAGCAGAGCTCCAGCAGCACTTCCCAATTCACCATTTCATACCTGAAGATCTCTCCCCATCAGATTCACAAGCACAATAGCCTTGTTGAAAGGTTTCATTCAGCATTTCTAGTTGGCAAGCTTGGAGCTTTCCTACAAGCCCTCATATACAGTTCATTTCAGTGATCCCATCTCAAGAGAAGATTGTAGAGAAAGCAGTGGCTGGGTCTCCTCTTGCTTCCCAATAATCTACATGATTATATCATAGTTGTGCCAGGGGAGGTTTAAATTGGATATTAGGAAAAATTTCTTCAACCCCCAAAAGGGTTGTCAAGCATTAGAACAGGCTGCCCCAAGGAAGTGGCACATGTGGTGCTTAGGGACCTGGTTTAGTGGTGTACTCAGCAGTGTCAGGTTTTCAGTTGGACTTGATGATCTTAAAGGTTTTTTTCCCAACTAAAATGATTCTATGATTCTATATTTTCTCCCGTGATGCTGTCACACCCACACTTGATGAATGGGAGTGATGAAGTGATACACCATCCATCCCATACTCTTCTTGTCTGCCTGGAAGGCAAAAAATCAGAGTCCTGTTCTGGTTCATTCCTCCCTTGCACTGAAATCTGAAGAGCGTATAATCTACAGATTGACCTTGGGATGAATGGCAGGGTTTTCTCACTCTTTTCTGTCAAAGCCCAGAAAGCGAGTGACAATGTCATTATTACATTAAAAAGGCTGCAAATAGGATAATTACTTCACAGAAGCCACGATTAATCTTCCTATGTGTCCTCCAAAACCAGTGGTAAGACATGTGCCTACAGTATCTGGGTCATGGCACTGTCTCACTTAATTGTCCACAACAGTTGGTGCTTCACTTTTACAACACCCTGGTGTGACTGTGGCCCATGACAGACAGCACTGTCCCAGGCACCGGGCAGGTTTTGTTCCATGGCAGCAGCACAGTAGCAGTTTGGAGACCATCACCGTGCCGTGAAGGGGAGGAGGGTCAGGGTAGGGAGTGCTCAGCAGGATTATTCCATCTAATGATGTTTGACTGGTTTTATTTAGTTGCATCTGGGGATGGACTATCTCCCAGAAGGCATAAGGTCCTGCCTTGAACAAGAGAGGATGCTGTGATAGTTCCACTGAGCTGACCCTTGGCCAGCAGCCAACACAACCATTCACCAATTGCCCCAGAGGATAGGGGAGAGGATTGGGGGGCAAGGGTAAGGAGACTCATAGGCTGAGATAAGAACAGTTTAATAATGGAAATAAAAGTAAACTTAAAACCCCCCCTAATATTAAAATAGTAGTGCTAATGATAACAGCAATAAAATAGACAAATGAGTGACACCCAGTGCCATTGCTCACCACCCACTGACCGAGCCCGGCCCA
>NW_010333814.1:4500-5876 GCF_000700745.2 Antrostomus carolinensis
TCCCCAAGAGAATCTCCCCGATGTCCGGTCAGTTCTGGTTCGTGTCCTGCCCATGATGGGACAGGAGATGGAATATCTCATTGGCAGAGCCAAATGCCAGTTGGGGGTTTGCTATTTACTGCACTTCTCCCTCCCAGTCCTAATGCAGCTGTGAACCAGCCAAACACGATGGCCTTGGGCTCCAGCAGCAACTGATAACATCAGCACCTTATCAACATTCTTCTCATAACCAATCCCACCCTGAACCTAAACCACAGCTATTCCAGCTCCTGAGAAGAGAATTAACTCCATCCCAGCAAAACCAGGGCATCTTCTCCGCACAGAGATGTGGGTATAGGGGATTAAAAAGTTACAGGCACTTATTTTACAGGACTAAAATGAGCCTTTGTGAACACCTCGAATATTTTATCTAAACATCAGGCAGTGACTAGTCTGTTCTTATCACCCTGCTGTGATGATCCACCACAGGTAGCAAGTATTACATAAATATATAAATAAATAAACCCCTTTATTTTTGCTGAGCAATTTCATGTGACAAGGGGGTATTTCTTTAGCACGGCTGTATTTGGTGAGTTCATTAAGTGCCACGGCAAGATTTCTGCCTCATCATCATCATCATCATTCTAGCTATATGTGCATGAATTTGCCTTGCGAGTAGCTTGTAGTGTCTGCCATTAACGCTTTTATTGCAAGCCTTGTTATGTATTCCTTGAACTCCTGCTGGTGGGCACCAACAAACATCACTGACCACCTCCATTTTACAGCATATCTATCTCCCTCTTTTCTGGCTACTCATCCAGTCTCTCATTCGTTACCAGGTACTTTATCACTGTCTCGTTTTGCTTTATTAACTGCATGAATTCCTGTTTTCTTATTGATTGCCAACGCGTTTAAGAAGCAAAATTTTCAGCAGATCCATCTCAGTCTCTCGTTAACCACAAAGTCACTTTTTATTATATTCTGCTATCTCATTTTGATGAATTGCTGGTTATGCAGAAAGGAAGGTGCCAAGTTCAGGGGGCTCTGGGATGGAAAGGATCCCTCCTTCCTGGCCCATCGCAGCCCAGTACCTGGCACCCTTACACCCAGGAGTTTCTCCTCCTCTAGACTGATAGACACTGCTGCTGGGTCCCAGCCCCTCTCATTCCCTTTTCTCCATTTTCCCAAGCTTGTTCTTCAACCTCAACCCTTGCCTTTCTCCATTGGAATCACCACCCAAATAAACATTCCACCACTAATTATTTTTTCTCTTGTTAGTTCCAGTCTTGCAGTATCTGCACCCAGATTTGTTATTTCTGATATTGTTACCAAAGAGAATCACAGGATCACAGAATGGTGGGGGTTGGAAGGGACCTCAGGGGATCAATCCAGTCCAA
>NW_010333814.1:5896-12623 GCF_000700745.2 Antrostomus carolinensis
GGTTGCACAGGAAAGTGTCCAGGTGGGTTTGAACATTTCCAGTGATGGAGACTCCACACCCTCTCTGGGCAGCCTGTCCCAGGGCTCCGGCACCCTCACAGGAAAGAAGTTTTTCCTGAAGTTTGTCTGGAACTTCTGGTGTTCCAGTTTGTGCCCATTGCCCCTTGTCCTGTCACTGGGCACCACCGAGAAGAGCCCGGCCCCATCCATTTGGCCCCCACACTTCAGATATTTATAGACATTGATCAGATCCCCTCTCAGGCTGCTCTTCTCCAGGCTGAACAGTCCCAGCTCTCTCAGCCTCTCCTCGTAGGGCAGATGCTCCAGCCCCTCATCATCTTTGTGGCCTCCACTGGACTCTCTCTAGAAGATCCCTGTCCCTCTTAAACTGGGGAGCCCAGAACTGGACACAACACTCCAGATGTGGCCTCACCAGGGCAGAGTAGAGGAGAAGGAGAACCTCCCTTGACCTGCTGCCCACATTTTTTAATGCAGCTTTTGAGATCATGGTTGTACTTAGAGCTACTGAAAGGTCCTTGTTGGCCTTGCAAAGTGACATCCCCTGCGAGGTCCCCATCAGTCCCCTCCTGTTCACCTGTGAAGCTCGATAGTCTCTCACACAACCCCCCTGTGCAATGCAGCCACCCTGTACCTTTTGCACCACCTCACTTGGTTACGTGCTACCTCCAGTGACTTCTCATGTCGTGCCCAGTGGTTTCCCAGGGTCAGATCATTTGGTTACACCTCAAGCCAGAGCTAAGTTGTCTACCTGCATACTTTAACCCTTTACATGCTCTGGTAACTGCTCAAGTCATCAAAGGTAGCTTTAGAACATCGTTCTATCACATCCATGAGCTCACCTGGTTTTTCAATACCTATTTTTTCTTTTTTTTGTAAATTGCATTATTGCCTAAATCCTGGAATTAGTGGCTGTCTTGATTGATTTACAGTTCCTCACATGTTCCCATAGGAAGCTGCACAGATCTTCAGTGCCTCTGCACATTGGGCTGTGGATGATCTCAACTTTCCTGATTTCTCTGCAGTGCCTAACCCTTGGACTCCCCAGGCCTTCGCATGTCAGATTTGTTCCCATAGTGACAGACACAGAAGATATATTTTTTTTTTCCAGTTTAGTGGAAGAAATGTTTCACTAATTTATCACTTTCATCACTGATAAAAGTCCTGGTAAGGGACAATCAGATTTTTATATCTTACTGCAGCTTCAGGAACATTGCAAAGGGGTAAGGTGGTCAGCAGAGTTGTTACCACGGGTGTGTCTGCCTTCCAGAAATGATTAGAAGATGCATCCTAACCCACCAGACCTTGAATGAGGTTGGATGAGGCTTTGAGCAACCTGGTCTAGTGGAAGGTGTCCCTGCTGCTGGCAGGGGGGTTGGAACTGGATAAGCTTGAAGGTCCCTTCCAACCCAAACCAGTCTATGAATGTGAACAGCTGCTCCTGTTTCCCAAAGGTATGTCAGGAATACTTTCAATTCTAATACAACAGCATATTCTAAAAATTAAATTATGCAAAGGCCACCTTTGTTTGCACACAATATTAACCAGTGCCCGGGTAAATCTGCCCACGTTCTGCCTTAACATGTCACTGGGTGGAGTGTTTCAAAGTTAGTATTTCGCTGAAGGGCCAAATACCTGTATTAACCTATGCTTTATAAGAGACTTTAGTTTCACAATTATCGTTCCTATCATGTTCCTGATTCATGATACTGGGTCTGAGACAATGACACGATGTTAATTCATCTGCATTACAACAATTCCTACGACCAGAAGCATTACCATCCTCATTGCTGTGTTGTTTTACAACAGTCTCCTACCAAGTTAGAAATGGATGCTTTTAATTTCATTTACTTTCAAAGGTAAAAAGTCTAAAATTTTCCATAAGCTGTTTTGGGGTTTTTTTTTAGTGAATACATTTAAATCCACCACAGAGAGAAGTAGTTACTAACAGTTATTGTTCAAATGCTTGGAGGGCAGAACTAGCTTCTAATTTTAGAAACAGAAGAGTCATCACCTGGACTCAACAAACTCAGTTCCTACAGAATCATGTCTGATAAATTGCTTCAAATTGTATTTTCTTCTTACTTGCAGCTACACAGTCTGGGAAGAAATGATATAGAAACATTTCATGAAAAATGTGTGTAAGAAATATACAGGTACATGCATATATAAAAGTAGAAATCAATAGGTCGATGTACATATGCACATGTGTATACAGAAATATATACATATATAGGCAGAAAATATGTGTTTATCATAATCTAACCATTGAACTCAGTAGTATGGTAGCTTCTTTGATGTCCATGGAATCACTATATTCATGGATCTGATCCTGTGACTTCTGTTGGATCCCTTGATTTTTATCAGGTAAGGAACGGTCCTCACACTTTAAAGAAAATTTATCAAAATGAACATGTACGAGTCCACACACATTATATTCAGATATATCCACATGCCTGTTACACACAAGAAGGAAAAAATAGTGTTTTCTACCTAAAATGAAAACAACTCTATAAAACAGGTTGCAGAAATACAGAAAAAGATTCAATGTTTAAAGAAACATCAAGATTTGTTGCCAGATCTGACTTCAGGTCTAACAAATACCTCATAGTTCAGGTGGATGTGTGCTTGGGAGTTCAGAAACAGAGAGCAAAGCATGGGATCTGCTCTTCTTTTCCTCCCTACTTTATCTTTCTTATTAGATTGTATTTTTTTTTTTTTTAATACATTGGCACATATCAAAACTCTAAATAAAGAAAAGACAAGCAGCAGGCATGTCTGTCTGCTTTTTTTTCTCTGTCCTACATATCTCAGCTCGTCTCGTCATCCCTTCCTTTTGTCCTCTCTAAAGCTTTTCATCATATAAGCTTCCTCCAGCAAATTCAACAGTTATTGTTCTCTAGTCCTCATCACATATCCTGTCAGAAATGTGTGACAAGTTCTTTCCCCACCATGATCTCTATGCAGCTCTGGATAATCTCTATACAAGTAACAACATCTATATTCTCCCTTTTCAGCCTGGTAGTCTTAATTAACATTATTTGGCCTCTTATAATTGCCCTTCCACAAAATCTCCACACATCTTTACATGTATTCCCCTAATAAATCTTACTGAAAACAACACTCATAAAACAGAAAAAAAAAATCATATTAATGTTCAAGGTGAATGTTAATTAATTCCAGAGGATATTAAATCTGCTTATGGTAATAACACTTAGTAGTCTGTATTTTTCCAAAACCATAACATTGCATATTTTAATGCAAATACTGTTTCTGTGCTTGTTCCAAAACTGACAGAATTCAGAGCTAATATAGTAAAATAATAGAGTAATATATAGTAGAGCTGGTCCCACCTAATATGAATCTGAGTGGGACCTCTGTGGGTTGAAGAAAAGGATTATTGGAATTCTAATTTTTTTTAGTAGGTGGAAGGATTTCTTTTTTATTTGGAAACTATGGAAGAAGAAAAAGAATATGGTTTTGCTGCAGAATTATTAAAACTGATTTTGCTCATATGTTCCATCCACTGAGTGGCTGAATGTGATGAGAAACCTTCAACCACCCAGTCACTATCTCAAAGCTTCTATTCTGCTATTTGTCAACCAGAAGCAGTAACAGATTTTTTGTGCCAAAAATATCTATAAATAAATATGAAAATATTTAACACATTTTTTTATGAAATATGTTAATGCCAGAGCTTCTTCAGTTTCCTCTCATGAACACCGTCTCAATTTTACCTTTTTAGAAATAATTGGAGAACAGGTTTTTTTCTGAGATGAGTGTGTTCTTAACTATCCTTTGTCCCTCTGAGTTGCACTCCATCTGAACAGGAAAGCCCTAATAGGAGGTATATGCCCAAGTGGTCTGCAATTGTGGGTGTCCTTAACAAAATAATATAAAAATAATATAAAAATAATATAAAAAATGGGAATCAACCTGTCTGTGCTTCATCTCATGTCTGATTCCACAGGATCATTTTTATTCTTTAAGAAAACTCTTCTCAAGGCAAATAAATCTGTTTTCTATTTCATCTCACAGCCTGTCAATGATTCATGTTTCTGACTCTTCTTTAGTCAGTATATAGGGAAACATCTACCATTCTAGAGAAAATTACCCCAAAATTCTACAAACAAATCCTTACATAATGTAGCAATGTAAAATGGGGAATTGTATATGATACTCAGGCACTTTTAGTCTTGAAAGCATCAAACGCCTGGAAACAAGAATTTTTACAAGAATAAAAACAGAGCCCACAAGTAACCTTCAGACAAAATTATTTTGATATAAGATAGGTGAAAAATTGATCTTAAGACCAGCAAAGAAATGAACTAAGAATTTGGAAGAACTATATTCTATGTCTCTGATTTATCAGTGACTACAGCTATTGGCAGAGAAAGAAATGTAACCGCCACAATTACGTGGAGCAACCTCACAACTCACGGCTGAAGCTGAGAAAGAAGCTACAAACTTCTGAAAAGCTGCCACTGCGGAAAAGTGATGCTGGAAATGCTGGGATGTACATGTCGCAATGATGAGACTTCCGCACGGATTTATCAGACCTTCTAAGAAAGGAGCCAGAAATAACATCCAGAGTAACTAAAAAAGAAGCCATAACACTCCATATGCCAAGAAAGGTGGTGTAACCGCTGTGATGTTCTCCTTCTTTCAAGGAGAATCACAGAATCATCAAATGTTGTGGGTTGGAAGGACCCACAAGGATCATGGAGTCCAACTCCTGTCCCTGCACAGGACAAGCCCAACATTCACACCATGTCCCTGAGGGCCTTGGCCAAATGCTGCTGGAATCTTGTCAGGCTTGGTGCCATCAGCCCCTCCCTGGGGAGCCTGTTCCAGTGCTCCACCACCCTCTGCCTCAAGAACCTTTTCCTCATGGCCAACCTCACCCTCCCCTGCCACATCTTCCTGCCATGTCCTCTGCTCCTGGCATTCGTTGTTGGCCAGAGAGAACAGATCATCGCCTGCCCCTCCTCTGCCCCTTGGGAGGAAGTTCTATACCCCCATGAGATCTCCTCTCAGAGTACTTCTCCAGGCTGAACAATCCAAACAACTTCAGCATCTCCTCAGGAGATCAGCCAGCACTGAAAAACAGAGAGATTTCTGTCTGTTCCTACCCTGAAAAATCAAGCAGTAAGTCTCCAAACTCTACCAAAATATAGTACTACCTTGGATAGTGAAGAGGAAGGACATGAGTAACATGTGTCACATGCTGGTCACACCATTTCACGTGGAACCAGAAGATACTCAGTCGTTGCTGTTCTAAGGGCTTATAAGAAACTCACCTTGTCTAGAACAGCCAATGCAAAATTGACTTACAAGGAAGCAGAACCTGGGAGGAAGTTCTAGACCTTGTCTAGAACAGACAATGCAAAATTGACTTACAAGGAAGCAGAACCATCCCCAGTACAGGTCGATAGCAGAGAGCACAACCAAATGTGTGAGGAATTTTGGATAGTGCCCCATAGCGTGCATGGATTTTAGATCAAATCGAAGTTGAATTCTTCAGGTAGGCTTGAAGGCAAGTAAAGAGAGTGATAAGAAATCAATAGGACATCAAAAGTGTATTGACTTTTCTGAAAAGTAGTTTCCTGGGGGTCAAGGCTCCAGATAAACAATATAGGAAGTTGGGAAGGTTGGTGTTTTTCTTCTAGACTGGAAAATTAGAACAGAATTAGTATGATTGAAGGGGGTCTACAAGAAAGCTGGGGAGGGACTTTTCATAAGGGCAGTTAATGACAGAACAAGGGGAAATGGGTTTAAACTGGAAAAGGGGAGGTTGAGATTAGATATTAGGGAGAAGTTCTTCACTGTGAGGGTGGTGAGACACTGGCCCAGGTTGCCCAGAGAAGCTGTGGCTGCTCCTCCCTGGAAGTGTTCGTGGCCAGGTTGGATGAGGCTTTGAGCAACCTGGTCTAGTGGAAGGTGTCCCTGCTGATGGCAGGGGGGTTGGAACTGGATGATCTTTAAGGTCTCCTCCAACCCAACTCCTACAAGCTTTTTAGTTGTAACGAAGGAAACTGAAGCTAATGAGTCAAAAGGGCAGCAGTGATTGATTCATAATGTAATGCCTGACCTTCTGGAGAGCAATCTTTAGAAAAGACATGGACAAAAATAGGTTAGGCTGTAAGAAGGAATTGTAAGGCTGCAGTCTGAAGCAATTCAGAAGCAGGCAGGCAGGCAGGTTATGCAAAGGATTTTTATCTGAGCGCTTAATGGCACTCTGAATGCTTGTTGATTTGAAAAGGGTTGGTTCACTGGGAGAGGTTGAAGAAAGAATCAACTACAAAGAAAGCTTCTTTATTAATAGATCATAGAATCATAGAACCATAGGTTTTGGTTGGAAGGGACCTTAAAGCTCACCCAGTTCCATAAGCTCACCCATATCCTTCCTGGGTATAAGGTCTCCCTGGAGCCTTCTCTTCTCCAGGCTGAACAGCCCCAACTCTCTCAACCTGTCCTCACAGCAGAGCTGCTCCAGCCCTCGCATCATCCTCATGGCCTCCTCTGGACTTGTTCCAGCTGCTCCATGTCCTGCTGTTGGTGGCCCCAGCACTGGAGGCAGCACTGCAGGTGGGGTGTCAGGAGAGTGGAGCAGAGGGGCAGAATCCCCTCCCTCCACCTGCTGCCCACGCTGCTCTGGGTGCAGCCCAGGACACGGTTATTGGCCTCTGTGCTGCCAGCGCACGTTGCC
>NW_010333814.1:12647-13022 GCF_000700745.2 Antrostomus carolinensis
CACAAGTCCTTCTCTTCAGAGCTGGTCTCAAGCCACTCATCACCCAGCCTGTATTTGTGCCTGGGGTTACCCCGACCCAGGTGCAGGACCTTGCATTTGGCCTTGTTGAACTTCATGAAGTTTGCACAGGCCCCACTTCTCAAGCCTGTCAAGGTCCCTCTGGATGGAAAGTATTTCAGAAAGAGACCTTTAGTGAGCACTTTACAGATTTGGGGGTTACAAGAGAATGCCGTATCACACACACACAAAAAACCCCCCAAAAAAACAACAAAAAAACCCACTTTCTTTAGTACTTTAGGTTTTATTTTGCTTGCAGTAGTGTCTCAAGTCCACTTTCACACCCATTCAGCTCAGCAGTAACGCAGCTGGAACACC
>NW_010333814.1:13105-15605 GCF_000700745.2 Antrostomus carolinensis
CTGGATGAAAACGTTACAAACTGAGGGGCAGCAAGTGCCATACAGCAGAAGGGACCTTTACCTCTGTACAAGGTTAATTTGCTTTCTCTGTGCTTCTTTAAGCATCTCTTCAACCCCTGTTGGAGATGGTGACTATTTTACATTCAGCAGAGGTGTCATTAGGAAGAAGAACTTGCCCAAGTTCCAAGGGCAAGGAGGAACTCCAAGGATGTCCCTCCAAGGAAGGAGGCCAGGTTTGGAGGGACATCCATCGCCTGGTTCTGGTCCTTAGGAGAATGCAACTGGTAAAAAGAGTTTGGTGGTGACCCTTTTCCCAGGGACAGAAATGGGGAGGGTTTCCCTGACAACAGAGGACTCCTCAGGAAGCCAGGTGAGTATGAGAAAAAGAGAGAGAAAGAGCAGGGATGAATCAGGGCATTTCAATATGGATCATTGCTAAACAATAAAATCACAGCAACAGCAACAGAGTTTTCAAAAGCTGAAGAATCCCATTGCAAAGATTACAAAAATTAGAGGTTTTTTTCTACTTTCTCTCCTCTGGGAGAGGGATCATTTCTAATTTCCATTTTGGCCAAAATCTCAAACAATGAAAAGGAAGATGACAACATCCAAAAGAGTCTTTATAATTTTTTTTTTTTTTTTACTATATACCCCAGAACAACTTCATATAAAAAGTTCTGAATTAAGAACTTCCTCAAACTAAATTAAACTCTTTTTTTTTTTTTTTTTTTTTTCACCATAGTAAAAATAGATTTCACTTTTCAATTCTCCAAATATTTGTTTTGGTGCAATTGGAAGAAAGCTCATGACCACTTCAAAAAGTCAAGATACCACCACCCTATCTTTTCATCAATGCTAAATCAGTGCCAAGGAATTTTAAAAGATACTGATTTGGGATGAAGAGATGTGAAAAATCTGTTTTCCTGGAAACTTCTTTTTCTGTTGCTGTGCAGCACTTTCAATCATCACTAGCACATTAAAGTTTCTCAGCTTAGTTCTGACAGCAATACCTTTTTTTTTTTTATGGCCAGATGTTAATTTACAGAAGAGTAAATGCAGGAAAGGTTGAGTTGACCTCCTCAATGATTGACTGTCATGACTGGGAAATGTGTCACGAGGCTGCAAATCTTTAATGGACAGTCACTTTAATTATTGAGCTGGAAGTGTCAGCTGAGCAGGACATACTGTGTCTCCTCTCAGCTTGAAGTTAAACAGGAAATGTTGCCAGAATTATCTCACAGAATTACATGAGACGAGCAAATAAGGAAGAAATGTAGGGGAAGGATCAATAAACAGAGAAAAACCACAAAATTTCAACTGTCGGTACATTTTGTTTCATGTTCCATTATATGATACTGGGGATAGATCAAAATCTAGTTCAATCCTTTCACGAAGCTGGTCTCTAAATATCAAACAAAAGGAATACGCTGAAGCAGACTCCAGTACTTAGTGTATGTGATTAATATAATTCCTTTCATCCCCCTAGACATAAAATTTTCTAAAGAAAATTATTGTGGAACAAACAAAATTCCAAGGAGAAATAATGATATTGACCAAAAAAAGAAAAAAATAAGAAATAAAAAAGGCAGAAATCCTTTTGTATCCATATCCAGTGTATCCATACCCGATGAATCCATATCTGAGGCACCTGGCAGCTGTTCTCAATTTGTCATGTTGTGGATCTGCAGGTTTTTAATTTCCCCAGATATAATAATTCTCACCCACAACATTTCTACTAACAGAGGAAACCTGCATTTGATTTGGCAGATACACCGTGTGCGTTCACAACACTGGTGGCTTTGACAAACCAAATGTCGTCGGAAGGTTGTTCTAGTTCATAGAATCATAGAATCACAGAATCATAGAATGGTTTGGGTTGGAAGGGACCTTAAAGCTCATCCAGTCCCAACCCCCCTGCCAGCAGCAGTCATGTCCTGACTTTTTTTTCAAGGGAGACCACTTAAAAGTTCATTTTTTGTGTTTTTCTGGCTGGAAAGCTTCTCATATTGTTGGAGAAAGGTAATACTTCCCTCGTCAGTACGTCTGTCTAAGTTATGATGCTTCCTGGGGTTCAGAGAGAGCAAGAACTGTTTTGAATCACATGATGCTGCAGCTTCTAAACCAAAAACCACAACGTAAACCAAGCAGAGAGTGACATTTTTTCTCCTTTCCTCTTGTTTTCTCTGTATTTCTTGTTTACCTGGACTAGCTGTAAAAATCTGAAGGTGTGCAAGAGTTTATCCTCACAATATGGCACCTTAGAGCACAAAAGGGTGCAACAGATCTCACCGCCAGCAGCAGGATCAGAACTCATTACCTGAATTACAGACTCTTGAATAGATATAATCTTCAAATAAGTAGGACAAAATTAAATGCAAAATTTAGTTTACTTACATGGAGTTTATTTTGTAATTAGATTTTTTTTTTTTTTTAATAGAGGATCTGATTTCCTGGTGTCAGATACACAGAATTTTTAGAATTGGTTCCTCTTTTTATTTCT
>NW_010333814.1:17495-19397 GCF_000700745.2 Antrostomus carolinensis
AGGGACATGGGTTAGTCATAGGGGACTGGTCAGTGTTGGGTTCATGATGGGACTTGAACTTAAAGGGCTTTTCCAGTCGAAGAAATGCTGGGATTCAATCCAACAATTTTCAATGGAAAGACCATGTCCAGCAGTGAGCTGGTGCTCTCCCAGTCTCGTGTTTTCATCGAGAGCAAGCAACGGTAGGAAGAGAGGTATGGGAAGTCAGCAGCAATGCAGTTGGTGATGCCTCGCAGCTTTGCAGCTCAGTTAACATGGGGCACATCTGTAGAAACCATTGTCTAGCTATTAAGTTATTTGGTTTTGGTTTTGTTTAGCTTTGTACAATTGTGTCATTTATGGAGTTCTCTAACTAATAAAGAGTAATAACAGAGAATAAAATGCATCACACAAGAATACAAGTGTGGGATGAGAGCAGATAACTTGACAATCCAGAAACAGGATTATACCAGAGGCTCCAGGACTATAAAATAAAAACTCATCAGCAGTCAGGTATGGGTCACTAAAGAAACACAAACTCAGGAGCTGGGTAAAACCAGCTTTAGGGGCAACTAAGAGACCCAAGAACATGTCTCCAAAATCTGTAAACCACACTGTGTAGTGACCTCATACATACCATGGAACTGCAAACCAAGAGCAAGTACAAAGTCTGCATTAGCAAATGCATAAAAATGAACTGAAATGGACCCAAAAATGGAGAGGAGGAAACAATCACCATCAGCAAGATGCACCTCTTGGCAGAGGACACTGGATGGTGACAATGCTCCGTGACTCTCCTGTTCCTGGCTAAAATCATCGACCTCAGGAGTCAAAGGGGCACTAAAAAGAGGAGAGTAACACCAGAGCAGGGACTAAAGGAGGAACATTTCAGCTTTAACCATATAGAACATGAACTTTCAGTGTTAGCTTCATCGCAACAGAACTCATAATAATTCTTTGATTAGACCGTTAAGACTTTAATTAAGCGAACAATAAATTCTTGGCTTTGCACATCAGGTGTATTCCTTTGGGCCACATCAGCTGCAGAGGCAGTAATGCAACAAATCCATGGGGAATTTGAGCTAAGTGTTCCGTGAGCTGGATGCAACAACCTGGTACCAGCTTGGTAGACAATGAAACATTAACCCAGGCTGGTAAAATTGAACACAGGAAATTTGTAGCAGCCGTAATATACAAACTTGCAGGGAAGAAATCACTGTTCAGCCTGGAGAAGAGAAGGCTCCAGGGAGACCTTCTAGTGACCTCCCAGTACCTGAAGGGGCTCCAGGAAGGTGGGGAGGGACTTTTTACAAGGACAGTTAATGACAAAACAAGGGGTGATGGCTTGAAATTGGAAAAGGGGGAGATGGAGATGAGATCTGAGGAAGACATTCTTTGGTGTGAGGGTGGTGAGACAGTGTCCCAGGTTGGGCAGAGAAGCTGTGGCTGCTCCTCCCTGGAAGTGTTGAAGGCCAGGCTGGATGAGGCTTTGAGCAACCTGGTCTAGTGGAAGGTGTCCCTGCTGATGGCAGGGGGGTTGGGACTGGATGATCTTTAAGGTCTCTTCCAACCCAAACCAGTCTGGGATTCTGTGATTCTATGATTTGTCACTTTTCCACTCTTTATCAAGCCAAGAGTCTTGATCTTTTCAATCTTGCTTCACAGGGGGAGTTTCATATGCTCCTAATCAGTTTGAAAAATCTGACTGACAAGCAGAGGAGCTGCAGGTTGGCAAAGTTAATGGTTTGCTTTGAACTGCTGCTGTGTTGGAAAACGGGTGATTCATGAGCATCTGAGCTGCCCGTGCACTGTCGGCACTACAGACAGATCAGGCTGATAACTTTGTCAGCCAGCTGATATTATTCCATTTCTGCCTGGCAAGCAGAGCCCTGGTTCGTATCACTAAACATCTTTTACATCTCT
>NW_010333815.1:0-4786 GCF_000700745.2 Antrostomus carolinensis
CGTGGGCCAGGGGAGGGGGTGACAAGTGGCACCTCGGTGCAGAGAGAGAGACACCCCCCTCCTCCCACGCAAAGGGACCCCCACCCCAAAGCAAGGAACCCCACCAAAGCAAGGGACCCCATCACCACCTTCTCAGTGCTGTGAAAGGAGCACTGGCCTCTGCAGTGCCATTCAGGAGCTCCCTGAAAAAACACCTCTTGGGGGGGGTTTTAGAAAAGGGATGGTTTTTTGGCTTTATTTTTTTCACTAGCTTTTTTTGGAGGGGGGAGGGTTTCACTAGCTTTTTGGGGGTTTTCACTAGCTTTTTGGGTGTTTTTCACTAGCTTTTGGGGTTTTTTTTCACTAGCTTTTGGGGGTTTTTTTTCACTAGCTTTTTTGGGGTTTTATTTTTGCCATTTTGGGTTTTTTCACTAGGTTTTTTTGGGTGTTATTTTTGCCCTTGCCCCCTGTACCGCTCCTCCCTTGCGCAGGGGCTCGGCCATGCGTTCCCCACTGCGCTGCAGAGCCGCAACACGCATCCTGTCCTGCCTGACCGCCCCTCATTGCCCCTTTCTGAGTCAACTCTTCACAGAACTAAATTATGAACCTGCTTTTTTTCCAAAAAAGTCTGGCCAGGTGAGGGGCTGCAGCACCACATTTGTCCCCAGTGCCACCTCTGTCCCTGTCAGGCTCTGTCACCGCAGCCCGCAGCGTGGGACGCATCCCCATTTGCAGTCTCCAGTGAGACTGTGATAGCCCAGGTCGGTTCTTAGGTCAGGCTTTAGACCTCAATAAATCTCTGTTGTAAGACTCGTGTTTTCAGCTTCCTAAAGCCACGGTGAGTTCTGAGCCTCCCGAGAGCTGCGCTTGGGCAAGGGAAGATTTCATTAGTTGGTTGCAAAAAGCCGTAGAGCTGGATTCTCAGCCGCATACACACAACCCTCTGCACCCCCCCACCCCTCTTCAGCTCTGCTCCACTTTTATCAGCATTGCGTCTGTCCAAGGAACCGAGTCCATAGACATCTCCATCCTCCATCCCTGCGGTGTTTGATGTGGGACACACGACCTTGTCTGCAACGGAGATGTCTGTAGCAGAGCACTTTCCTTGTTTAGGAGAAGGGAGAAAAGAAAAACCTTCCCGTACTTTGGGGGATTGTTTGATTTCATGCTCGCCTGTGACATGCAGGCACTTTTAGGTAGGGCTCCTGGGGGAAATTGGACAAGGAAAGGGAAGAAGCAGAGGATGTGGGCCTTGGAGGACAGCAGCGTGGTGTTGAGGAAGGTAGTTGACCCCTCTCTCAAGGCTGTTCTGCAGCAGAGGCAACGCACAACCAAGCAGTTGAGAATGGGTCGTGCCTCCAACCCTGGCAAGAGGCAGGAGTGAGGAAGCACACCATGCCCATACGGCCACATCGAGCGGTGCAGCAGCCCACTCCTCTGCTGCAGACCTGATCCTGAGCCCTGCTGCAGCAAGGCCAGGTACCGCCTGACTGCAGAAGCTCACGGGGCAAGAGGCTGCGAGGTGCAGGAGGGCCCAGCCTCGTCAGGAGGGCTCTAGAGGCACAGAGATCTTTAAGAGAAGCTGGATTTTTTTCCCCTTCCCTCTTTCCCAGTAGATCAGCACAAGTATGGAGATGTTGGAGAACTGCTTGCTCCCACATCCATCAAGTGCTGCAAGGTCACAGGACACATTTTGACCTCGTTTGTCCCCACCATAAGTCAGGGACTATGCGGTGACTGGATTCACTGCTGAGGGATGGGACATCTGTACCATTCTGATCTCTTCCATCCAACCTTGCAGATGCAGATTTCCAAACACAGGGGCAGTTCTGCTCTTTGAACGAGTCCTTGGTTCTTTGCAGAGCAGGTAGTGAGGGATGAGAAGCCAAGCGCAGGGAGCCAGACCTCAATAAACCTCAAGCTGACATTATTCTGTCTCCTCAAGAGACAGACGGGAGCGAGTCACTCCAAGGCAACCTGCAGTGCAGCAGGAAAGCTGCTGGCTCCCTCCAGGGGCCACCACGGGGCCAAGGACAGGTCTGAAGAACACAGGTAACTGGGGGTCCATCAGAGCCTGATGGACCACACTGGGCCTATTCCCAAGACTGGGCCATGAAGGGGATTGACAAACAAGACCAATTGTGCCAAGACGGCGCAAGCTCATCCTGGACCAGATCCCTCTCCAGGTTTGCTGAGGAGGGAGTCACAGAGACTCCTCAGCGAACAGCACAGCCTCCATTCTCAAACGTTCTGTCTTGCTTTGGACTTCCAATGTGCCCCCTTCTTCCTAGCCAAGAGGGGATTTAGGGGGTTAGATCACCAAGATGTAACCCTCTTCCCCAACACAAAGCCCCCACCACGCATATCGCTCCAGAGTGCCCAGCCACAGCAGTCCCCATCCCCAGGCTGCAGCTGGGGCTTTGCAGAACTGCCTCAAATACACTCTGTGCCCATGAGTCAACAGCCACAGCATGACCAAGGGTGGCTGGGTCACACACACCTCAGCAACCACGGTTATGGGCTCCTGGGCTCTGGGGTCACTCCATGGCCACGAGCCTTTCACACCAGTCTGAAATCAAGGGAGACAAGAGCCTGAGCCAGCAAGAGTCAGACCAGCTACAGCTGGTGGATGGAAACTCAAGAACAGCTGGTCATGGAACCAGCCATGGCTTCACTTTGCATATTTTCTGCTCGTGTACTGACCCCTATTTGTGTAGGTAAGTCAAGGCTCAAATGCCTGGGAGTGGAGAGTGACTGCACAGAGGTCTATGTGCACCCATAAAACTGCCCCCACCCTGCCTGCTCCACCAGGTTTTCTGCTCAGTGGTGGGATCTCACGTTCTCAGGGATATGGTCCCACTTCTGTGCCAAAGCCAGCTCCTTAGCCTTAGTTGCTGGTGATCACATAGCGATTCCTGGCTGGCTCAGAGGCTTGCCCTGCTCAGGGTTCAGCTGGCACCACCTTTTCCAGGAGGTAACACATCCTGTAAGATGGTTAGATGACAAAAGACCCCAGAGCAACACTATTAGTCACACAGCAAGGACAGCACCAACACCAAACTATCTCCGGTCCCAGGCACCACCTCCTTTTCATTCAGAAGGAAAAATTATCCAAGATCAGATCTATCCTTGTGCCAGTCATTGGCTTTTGTGGAGTCAAGTCCTGTTTCCTGATGGAAAAGCCTTGGAGAATACAAGCTGATCTTTGCAACAATGGGTCTGAATCAGGTCATTCCATGATGGAGTCACCTCAGAGGAGAAATTAGCATCTTATTTTCCCTGTACAGTCCCCCCAACACTCAGGAGAGCCTCACAGTTTACTCCCCACAGCGAAAAGCACAGCTGGGTCCAAGTTGAGGGTAAGAAGGAAGATTTACCTTCAAACCTCTAAGCACCTTTCCCTTGTAGATGTACACAAAGCACCAGTCTCCTTATTCACATGACAGCTGGTCAGGGAATGGCTTTAAGTACAAGTGTCTCACCCTATAAAAGTCCTGACATCAGTCCTTAAGGACAGGTTAAAAAATACATATCTCAGCTCTCAAATCAGCACGTGGCAGATGGAGCTGTCTTGTCATCTCACTGGGTGTGACAGGGAGGCCTCAGGTTTGAGTCACCTTGAGACATACAGGGACTGCTTACAAATAAGATAAGGAGAAATAAGGCCTGATCTTGAGGGAAGGTTTTATGAAATCGGTGGGTAAACCTAAGAAAGAGCTTTAGGGGAAAGATGGTAACGGTCAAGTGCATAAAATGCTGCTGTAAGGGGAGGGAACCACCCAATTTCCATAACTGTGGAGGTAGCAATGGGCCTGACCTGCTGTAGAAATGATTCAGGTATTAGGAAAAGAGCTTTCTGGTGGAAAGGATAGAGAAACACTGGGACAATCTGGGAAACTCCTGCTTAGGGAAGATACTGGAGAAGTACCTAGCAGGAGACCAAGGCAGCACTGGTCCCTCCAGCCTTACGCAGAAGATGCCACAAGGAGAAGGTGACATCACACATCTATTTCCCCCAGAAGAATGGAAAAGCCCCCAACCATCTCCATGTCTTTTCCTAAGCACAAAGGGTTTGCCTGTGTCACCTCAAAGACCTGAACTGCTCGAGTGGCAATGACAGAGCACAGTCTATAAAAGTCCAGGCTTGTCATCCTCATGTAAGAACAAGGTTGAGACATTCCCATACAAGTGATCAAATTCAAGGTGTCCTTATCTCCAGAAAGATCCTACTCATCAATCCTATGGGAATAATCCTGTTTGGGATTACTTCCTCACATGGTGTGTCCCAAACCAGCTCAAAACCAATTGCCAGCATTACCAAGGTGTAATACCCCCAGGTGACATCTCAGAGGGACTGCTGGTTTCTTTCACCCCTCTAACAGCTCCCTTTTGATGAACTGCACACCTTCCTTGGAGAAGGTGTTTGGAGAAAGAGAGGAAAATAGTGATAATCTGATGTGTATAGGATTATATATATATATATACAGCTTTCTGGTCTCCCTGAACAGGACATACCCGGGGGACTTGCAGAGCCAGACAGGGAAGGATTCAAAGAACTCACTGGAGGACCCTGGGCTCCACCTGCCCTGCTCTCCAGGGAGAGAAGAGGAGGTTTTTTAGGCTACCAGGACAATTCACCTCACCTGTAGAACAGCTTTCCCAGCCTGGGCTGCCAGAGTTTTGACAGCAGCAGGTAAGGGACCCTGTACAGTCCCTGGCCTGGATTTTACAGCAGCTCTCCCCATGCTGTTTGCAGCTCAGCTATAGGACTGTTAAAGCACAGGGATCATTTTCACAGGCTGGGGTC